>NW_006771990.1:229031-310399 GCF_000442215.2 Lipotes vexillifer
TGCTGAATTCTGCTTGTAGTCCTAACAGCAGAATCATAATAAATAATGATTCTGTTGTTCTTTTAAGTTTGGGGTGTTGTGTTGTACCACAATAGAAATCTGAAACCGTAGTCCACCAGGAATCTTCAGCATCTCTTTCAAAGGAAAGAAAAGTGAATATCAGAGAAATTTAGGCTATCTACCCAAGGTCATATAGCTAGTAGAAGGTAGAACCCAGATAGTGTTACACATATTTTTAATTCTTAGTCCGGGATTTTATCTTCCGTATCTCTTGTACTTTACTGACCATCAAATATATTCTCTGAATTCCTAAATAACTGCAATACTGGAAATATGTATTATATTTGGTAGCATACATACTATAATAACAGGGTGATTGAGTGATCTGTGAAATGGAGAAACCAATAGACCGGGAGTCAGAAAACCTGGGTTAGGGACCTAAGTTACCACTTTCAGCTCTGAGTGCTGTTACCTATTCTGTAAAATAAAGATCATAGAACTCATATTCAAGGTCTGTGATGAACCTTAAATAAGATCTTATATTTTAAAGTCCTTTGTAAGCTGTAAAGATCTATAGACATATTAACAAATAATCATCCATAAATTTTAGAATCTGTTTCAGAACACTTTGAATTATTTAAAGGTTTACCCATTTTTCAATTACCATTAACCTTTGGGGTATTATGTTTATATTGATTCATTAGAATGAGAATGACACTGTTTCACTTATAATTCTAGAGGAACCTTATGCTTTGAGGAAGATATAAATTATTTGTCTGAACTTTAGTAATGCTTAAACAAAATAGCCTGATTTTTAATTAGGCACAGTACAACTCACTGAATTCTGAAAGCTGCCCAACACCTGGATGGACCCCCATTCTCTATATGCCATAGGTTCAGGGATAAAATTCATAGACAGTTACAAACCACTCATATCTAAAATCATATTCTAATAACTGATACTGAGGGTCAGGGCCATCCATTAATCATATGACAGATAAGATAGATCTTTGCTTACACCTGTGGGAAGAAAGGCTAGTATGAATACTAGATGATTAAAAAAAAGGACCAATCCCCCAATGCTTGGTTGTAAAGAGAAAATGGAGAGAAGGTAAAAATAGCTGGAAGAAGAAATACCTTTTACCAATTTCATATTTTGGCCAAGCATCAGAGCATCTCAGAGGTTAATTAGGTGAAAATAATCAGTATTATATTTCCATTAGTCATTGGCTTCACCTAACTTTGTCTGACTCCTCAAATACTTCTGCATAAACATCTAATTATCTCTGCTTCCCTTAAACATATGACACAAATTGGAAGGCAGTGTTAATCAGTTTTGTTGATAACAAAACCAGATAATTCAAAAATAGTTGTAGCTGACCTTCACGTTTTTCCTGCAGATTTGTGAACTGAAAGAAATAATGGCAGCAGCTGCAATAGACTAACTAGTCTTCCAGGATATGAATCTCTGTTAATTTTACAACTTGCAGTCATATATCATTTCCAAAACCCAACTAATCCTACTACTCTTACTCCTGTCACCTCGATGAGTAGTTCATCTTCCTCCATAACATTAAGGGAGAGAAATCTTCTAGACAGGCAGAAAACAATTTAACATCAGTGATACTTAAGGAAAGAAAAACAAATTGACTCCAAGCCATCTAGACTGCAGCCTAGAGATGAGGGTGGAGTAGAAATTAAAACAAAAAACCTCCAGCCATAGTTTATTTTATATATATGAAGTTTCAGATAAATATTGCAGAAAGGAATGGAATCCTGCAAGACACAGTATCAAATCTAAACCCAAAGTTTTCTTATTTGACTCTGTTACAGATTGAGGTATAATTGGATATATATATATACCTCTTGCCAATCAGGCCTTTTAAGTACCTGAAAAGTAAGACAAGTACAGAGATTTCCAAAATTCTGTATTCATCAAAAGCACCAAAATACTCTGTGAAAAATAAAGATTTGTGGAATCTGCCCTAGGCATTTTGAGTTTTAGCCAAGTAAACAACTGGCCTAAAATTCCCTTACAAGCCCCAAGGTCTGTGTGTTTCATTCACTGTCTGCACAGAACCCATTATCATAGACATAAAACCAAAACTCTGTAAAATCTAGAAGGGAAAACACTCATCAAGTTTTCTTTTATAAAATAGGAATTTTGACAACATATAGAGCATGTGGGAACAACTTGAGAAAGAAGTCACCATGCACAAACTTACAAATATTTTTCCTAAAAATTAACACACTGTTGTCTAAATTAAGGGTTGGAGGACAACATCTGGAGGCAAGGGCAGGGCATGGAAAGTGAGATCAATCTCACTGTCATTGGAGCACTTTTATCTTACAAGAATTGAGAACATTCTGAGTCAGCAACAATGGGCCTGTAAGAATAAGTGCCAACTTGTGAAATAAAAAGCTTGGAATGATGCTTGACTTGAATTCTTAATAGTGTAACTATATAAATTGTAGCCCCAGTCAAGTTACTTTTGAAAATAAAAGTGGCTTTATTTATACTATTTATTATATTATAATTATATTTATTTGCAGCATGAAAATAAATATGAACCAGGAATATCATAAACAAATTTAGGTTCAGTCACCCCTACTTCTAAATAATAAGTAATACTTACTTGTAAATAATAATAAGGGTTTCCTTCACCATGAGAGATTATTTGTGAAGTCTGAGGGAGAATTTCCTAATTTGGAGGAGCAAGAGCATGAGATAAATGTTCAGAGTTCATAAAGTCATAATGAATCCATTTTTGTCATTCCCAGCCAACAGACATTGAAGGAAATACTGGGGAAGTACATGCAGCCACATGATTAAGAAGTCTGTGGACAACTGACCTGGGTCCATCCAATACTCACCAAGGTAGCCAATATATTCTAAAGCCAGAAAATTCCAAACTCTAGGAGTACTATACATCATTCCCAGAATGTAGCATTCCCCCCAACTGTAGTAGGCAAAATTCTAGGAAGAATATCAGAATTACCAGCAGTATACCTTGAATATAAGATAAACAGAACTCTAGTGCTGACAAATTTGTTTTTAGTGTAATAATTTCCAGTAAACAAAGGAAAAATAATTGTGTAGAGGCAATGCTCTCTAGTTAGGATATTTCATAACCATAGTTCCCACCTTACACTTTTCAGACTAAGTTAACAACTGAATTGGTGATAGATAATTATACCATCTCCCAGTTCAACTTACACTTTGAAAGAATCAAAAAAATGCTAAGTGAAAGAATGCAAAAAGAACCTCCCCACACTGAGGAGGGGTGGGGGCGTGGATGTTAGAAGTGGGGATTAGTAATAGTCCTAGAGAGATCTGCTCTGATCCAGGGATAAACAAGGGGGAAAGAAATAATAAGATTACAGTAATGGTTGTACTTTATGGTGAACAAACAAAAAAAGACTATGTTTATTTTTCTCCAGCTATTGCCTTTGACATTGTCCTGTTACATTTCCTTTCTCTGTCTCTTGGTAATACTATAAGCAAATCTCCTTTATGACTGATCACTCTCCTGTTTAAAACAAATTAAAGTTCAGCAAAGTTTAATTTAAAATAGCTGACTCCTATAAAGATAAAGATTCTTTTCTAGCCAAAATTCATAACTGACTCAAAACTTAGGGAATTTCTATGGTGAAGAAAATGATGATCTGTCCATATGCCTTTCCTTCATCATCTTCTGCTGTTGAATCTTTCAGGGCCAAGTTAGTGGAAGGAGGTTTCATGGGAAAAGAGAGAAAAATCTGCTTTACCAGTATTGATGTAATATTGTCAGTGTCCTATGCGGCAGACACTCAATTCCTGGATAAAGTTATTAATATCTTGTGTAATGTATTTGTGGGTTTATTTAGAAGCACCATATGGATTTCTGCACAATAGAGTTTCCTGATTTGGGGGATAAGTTTTTTTGAGTGAATCCTGACAGTCCCCATGTAAGTGCTGCTTGTAATAGTACAGCCCATAACCTCTTACCATTCAGTCCCTTTCATCTTGACAAACCATCTTGGGTTGAGTAATCTTCAAGATGACTAGGTAATGGATAACCTCCATAGAAAACTCAGGAGATTCTTGCCTTGCCAAATGGTTAGCAAGTGGTACAGTGCTAATGGCTCCTCTGTCAAAACTTTTCTTCCTGTGCTGTTGTAGCCAGAAGCCAGACTTTAATAAGGAAGGGCGAAAACAGTCATTTTGTTCATATAGTTCTCTAAATTCCAAGGATATATGAAAGGCTCTCCCAAGAAGTTTGTTTTTGTTTTTTTTACCACAGGATGAGTCAGTTAGTTGCAGTTCTTCAGCAGGCATGTAGATAAAAGATGTCAGTATTCCATTCTTCCCCAAACCCCCAATTTCTATAGGTAGTTTTCTGGGAGCTCTCCTAACTTGAATTGGTTGTGGTTGGAAAAATTCTCTCTTCCACCATAAAGAAGAAGATAAAGTCCAAGGCTCACACCCACTAATTAGTGCTATATCACATTACCTTAATACTTCTCTCTGGTTTCTAGTCTCCTCATCACTATAAAGATGGTTGGAGATAGATGCTTGTGTAACTGACAAAGAACTCTTAATAACCACATCAGTTTTTATTACTGTATAACAAATTGCCAGAAATGTGGCAGCTTAAAACAATACCTAATTGTTATCTCACAATTTCCTATGTATCAGATATTCAGGTATGGCTAAAAGGTCCTTGGCACAGGGTCTCACAAGACTACACTCAAGATGTTGGTTAAGCTGTGTTTTAATCTGGAGGCTCAATTAGAAAATAATCTGCTTTCATGCTCATGCAGACAATTGACAGAATTCATTTCCTTGCAGCTATATGACTGAGCACACCAGCTTCTCACTGGATATAGATTGGAACCTGTCATCAGGTAATAGAGGTTACCCACAGTTCCCTGATGTGTGACCCTACTCATAGGTAGTTCTCAATATGGCTATTTGCCTTGTTATGGCTTGGAGAAAAGTGTCTCTCTGCAGTTGGTTAAGATGGAGGCTTAGAAATGGCATCTTATGTATTTTATATAACATACATAGATTAGATTCAGTCCCTCTGACATATATTCTAACCAAGGGAATGACATTTTATCACTCATGCTATATTGTCCTGGTGAGAAAGAAGTCACAGGTTCCCTTAAAATCTAAGGGCAGGGAAATATACAAGGGTGTAATATATTGGGTATCTCCTTAGGGTGTGTCTGCCAAAATAGTTAAACCAGCCCTGCAGAGATGTGTCTAGAAACTCCATTTAGAATGTGCTAGTGCTTATCTATGTATTTCAGCTGTGAGCTTTGCCTGAAATTCAAGGCAAAAAGAAAGGTCTCAGATAACTTTCTGTTACAAAAGACAAAGGCATTAAAACTTGTCTATGAAATGAAAGAAAAATTTGAACAAGACATGCAAGATATATGGGAATTGCTTATATTTGAAAAAGATTTAGTCCAAGTATCAACAGTGCATTAGATATAAATTTATTTGTGATCTTAAAGAAATTAAAATACAGCTAATGTAAAGCAAGGAAAAATAGAAGATAAGATAAGGCATTACAATAGCAAATAAAAATGACCTAGTTAAAGAAAGACTTTAAGGAAAGAAAAAAAAAAAAAGCCAAAGCTAAATTATAATATTATTAGTAATAAAAAGGGAATCAGCAAGGTAGAAAATACAGCAAATGAAGTGGACAACAAGTTTATGAATGAGAATTAAAAGTAAGCATAAGTAAGTGTAAACAAATGGGACCTAAGGAAACTTCAAAGCTTTTGCACAGCAAAGGAAACCATAAACAAGATGAAAAGACAACCCTCAGACTGGGAGAAAATATTTGCAAATGAATCAACAGTCAAAGGATTAATCTACAAAATATATAAACAGCTCATGCAGCTCAATATTAAAGAAACAAACAACCCAATCCAAAAATGGGTAGAAGACCTAAATAGACATTTCTCCAAAGAAGACATACAGATGGCCAAGAAGAACATGAAAAGCTGCTCAACAACACTAATAACTAGAGAAATGCAAATCAAAACTATAATGAGGGAGCACCTCACAGCCGTTAGAGTAGGCATCATCAGAAAATCTACAAACAACAAATGCTGGAGTGGGTGTGGAGAAAAGGGAACCCTCTTGCACTGTTGGTGGGAATGTAAATTGATACAGCCACTATGGTGAACTGTATGAAGGTTCTTTAAAAAACTAAAAATAGAATTACCATATGATCCAGCAATCCCACTACTGGGCATATACCCAGAGAAAACCATAATTTAAAAAGACAGATGCACCCCAATGTTCATTGCAGCAGTCTTTACAACAGCCAGGTCATGGAAGCAACCTAAATGCCCATTGACAGATGAATGGATAAAGAAGATATGGTACATATACACAATGGAATATTACTCAGCCATAAAAAGGAACAAAATTGAATCTTTTGTTGAGACGTGGATGGATATAGACTGTCATAAAGAGTGAAGTAAGTCAGAAAGAGGAAAACAAATATTGTATATTAACGCAGGTATGTGGAACCTAGAAAAGTGTTATAGATAAACTGGTTTGCAGGGCAGAAGTCGAGACACAGATGTAGAGAACAAACATATGGATACCAAGGGGAGAAAACTCCGGGGCGGGGGGTGTGTGGGGATGGTGGTGTGCTGAATTGGGTGATTGGGATTGACATGTATACACTGATGTGTATAAAAATGATGACTAATAAGAACCTGCTGTATAAAAAAATATATATTTTTTTAAAAGTAAGCATAAGTGTGCCTAATATGTTCATCATTTCCATGTAATCAAAAGATAATTTCATTCTCAATGCTGATAAATTGAGAAATATAGACTTAAATGCTTTGTGGAGAATTAAGTATAACCATAAGGAGAATGAAAATTCATCTATAACATATCATTTTACCAGAGGAAAAATATTCCTGGCTTACACAATGTGTAGGAAGAAAATTGAAACAAGGAAGTAGAAAACAAAATAATGTAGCTGAAATAATAGTAATAAGCCTACTATGATAATAAGCTTAATGTGATTAACCTTCCTATTTAAAGAAAAAAATAGTCCATCTATATTGTGAAAAATATAATCACAGCTAAAACGTGGATCCAGAAAGTGCAATACATTTAATAAGACTGACCCATTTCAAGGCTAGGAAAATTAGATGCTACTTTTGATAGGAGTAGTATCAAATGATTTGCAGATAGGTTTTACTACTGTTACACCTTTCTCATGCTCCTGTTATTGCACCTTCCAGGGTTGTATCATAGGAAGAAGGGATTAGGGAAAATAGAGAGTCCTTATAATCTGGCTGTTTATAATTTATTCTATGGCAAACATCCATCTTTCATGAGACAAACATCTTTCTAGTGTGTTTGTAGTATCTTTGGAGATTACTTCTGATGCCACCTTCTACACTGCTAATTCCCTGAAGAAGTATCACAGTTTCAGGCTAAACCCTTGCAAGCTTCCTCTCTATGTCCTGACTATATTCTTACCACCACCCACAGGCTCCTACTATAAATCTCTATTCATTTAGGCAAGCCACTGTATTGGGAAGGCACACTAGTGCTCTGTAGGAGTTACTTCTGCATTGGTAACAAATGCCTTGCCTGGCAAATGGCAGAAGTGATGCTTGCCCAACACTCTCTGCTCTTTCCTTGGCCTGCCTTCTCAGGCAGATCCAGCCTGCTTCCTTCCTTCGGTATTCTCTGTGGAAGAAGTGGGTCCCAGTGCCTTTGTTCTGTTCTACCCTCAAAACTCTTGGGACACATGTAAGTTTTTCCCAAATCTCTTTCACCATGGTTCCCTCAGTCTCATGTACATGCTTGGAGTAGGGGACAGGGAGGGAAGCCAAATATATCTATACTTGTACAAACTCCTTTCAAAAAATCAAACAGTATGTAAATATAGTGTTTTCCATAGGCTGGAGTTTCATTATTGTGATAAAGTGAGGCAGAACCAGTTCTGATACCTATTGTAAGTTCTGCATGGATGTGTCTAGCATTTATCTTTAAAATATATAAAATTTCTCAGCTCACAAAGCTAATCCTGAGCTTTGTGGCTTTAGCCACAAAGCCTGAGTAAAGAGAAAGTTATTTTTTAACATCTCATTATAAAATAATGACATTTGTTAAGTGTTCATGTTACATACACTCTATATCTAAAACTTTACAGTATACTCATAACAACTTTAATAGGTAGGCATTATTGTTATGCCAACTTTACTGGTTTAGGTGGGGTAAGGCAAGAAGCATATTCTGATAAGGAGATTTTCCCACAAGAGGTTCACTGGGGCATGCTCCTAGGAACAATATCAGTGAGCCATTGAGGGTAACAGGACTGGTCACAAGAAAAGTTGAACTTTCAGGCATTTACAACAGAAGCATAAGCTGATCCCAGATGGAGCTCCAGAGCCGAGGTTACTCTTCAGATTCATCCTGAATTAAATCAAAGGGACCTGGACTTTGTATCTACACATTGACCACTCATAAGTCCAGGGAGTTCCCTATGATTGAGGGTAATTCCTACAAAGGGACTCAGCTGTGCATCATTGTCAAATGGGGGAAGGAGTGCCTCAGTCCTGAAAACATGGCCTGGGTGTTGGCCCACATGATGTACTACATTTACTGACAAAAATTGAGGTTTAGGGAATTTAATCATATTCTTCATTTTTACGCAGCTGACAGTTTATAGACACAGGAAATCAACAGTGCACTAGCTGACTTTATATATTCTCTTCAGGATGGCAACTTTGCCCAACCTAAAATCAGGTGTGATGGGAGAAGAGGGAGCAAACATGAAGACACATACAGTAAGAATAAAGGAAATGTAAAAACAAATGAAAGAGATACAGAACAAGAAAATGTACCTTAGAAGAAGCGGGAAATTGACTAGATCATTGACATTGAAGAAAATTGAAACGTGAATAAAGATCTCCTGAGGAAAAAAGCACAATGACCTGATGTGTTTAGAGATGAAGTTCATCTAACATTTAAAGATTGGATGATTTCAAACTTTTTTAGAATCTACCAGAATTTTCAAAGTTTAAGAGCTTACTTAGTTCATATTTTGAAACCAGCCTACTTTTAATACTGAAACCTGACAACAGTACAAAAAAGAAAACTCTAGATCAATTGCATTTATGAGATGAATTGCATTTATGAATATGTAAACTATACATCCAATTATATTTTCAAAAATACTATCTAATAATTTATAACAAGTAAAATACTTTATGGACAGGTAACTTTTATTTCACAGTCTCAAAGTCAAAATGTTAGGAAATTTATAATATAATTGTTTTTGAGAACTGAGACCATCTGTGTCACCATGACTTAGGTAAGACTAGACCACCTATGCCAACATAACTTGACTATTTGTTCCAGGAAAACTTGGCCCAGGAAAGATAAGACTATAAACCAATAAATTATTTGACTATCTGTCTGCAAAATTCCCTCAGAACAAATTATCAAAGACAGGGTCTGCTGACTTGGCCAGTTTACATATTAAATGACATTTTACTTACCAAACTTACCTTATAGCTATTACTTTTCTATGACTACCAATCCAAAACTATTATATCTTAAGATGTACCTGATCCCAATCAGTCCTCCACCTTGAAAGCTCTACCTTAAACCAGACAAAAAAGCCCTATAATTAACCCACTTCTGATGAATTTCTTCTGAGATGCTGCTAAATCTCTAATAAGTGGTTTTCTCCCTTAATGCAGTGAACTTAAATAAAACCTGTAAACATTGCAGCTTATTTGTAAAGCTTTATTTGTAAAATTGTCAAAACATGGAAACAGTCAAAATGCCCTCAGTAGGGGAATAGTCAAACAAACTGGCAAATCTGTAAAATGGAATAGTACATAGCAAAGTAAACAAATTATTGATATACTTTAACAGTCTGGAAGGAAATCCAGAGCATTACGCTGAGTGGCTGTGATAGGGCGAGAGAGAGACATGGACGTATATATACTAACAAACGTAAGGTAGATAGCTAGTGGGAAGCAGCCGCATGGCACAGGGATACCGGATCGGTTCTTTGTGGCTGCCTGGAGGGGTGGGATAGGGAGGGTGGGAGGGAGGGAGACAAAGAGGGAAGAGATATTGGAACATATGTATCTGTATAACTGATTCACTCTGTTATAAAGCAGAAACTAACACTCCATTGTAAAGCAATTATACCCCAATAAAGATGTTTAAAAAAAAAAAAGTCAAACAAAAAATTATATACTGAACAATTGCATTTACAAGCATACCTCAGAGATATTGCAGGTTAAGTTCCAAACCACTACAATAAAGCAAATATTGAAATAAAATAAGTCACATGAATTGTTTGGTTCCCGAGTGCATATAAAAGTGATGTTTACACTATACTGTAGTCTATTAAGCATGCAATAGCATTATGTCTAAAAAAAGTACATAGCTTAATTAAAAAATACTTTACTGCTAAAAATTGCTAACTATCATCTGAGCCTTAGCAAGTCGTAATATTTCTGCAATAGTGACATCAAAGATCACTGATTACAGTTCACCAAAAAAATGTAATAATAAAAAAGTTTAAAATAGTTCTAGAATTACCCAAATGTGGTACAGAGACACAAAGTGAGCCGATGTTATTGGAAAAATGGCACTGACAGGCCAATGCAGGGTTGCCACAAACCTTCAGTTTATAAAAAATGCAATATCTGTAAAGTCTAATAAAGTGAAGCAAAATGAGATGAGCCTGTATATAATGTTTTTTTAAATGACAAAATTATAGAAATAGTAAACAGAATAGTATTTGTCAGGATCACAGAAGTAGTATAGGTACAACTATAGAGGGGTAGCAGAAAGGAGATCCCTGTGGTGATGGAACAATTGTATATGTTGACTGTGGTGGTGATGGCATGAATCTGAATTTACACATGTGATACAATTACTTAGAAACACACACAGGCACAAACACAAACACCACTGTTACATGCTAAAAGGGCATTTGATAAATTTGGCAGTCATTCTAAAGAAAAATTCTAAGCAAGTAAAATGTAAAGATGGTAACTAACTATAAGAATTCTGTCTAATGAAAAGCAATAACAAATCATACCCAAAATTATAAAACAGACTTTTTCCATTAAAATAATTTATTTTGCAAAAAGTTTAGTAGTAATTGAACAATATGTAATTTTCTATTAAAATAGTGTGTATTACTCTGCCATATTTTGATATACCAGTGAATTGATGATCAAAATGATGAATTATTGGTTAAAAGTAAAACAACTGATAACTTTTAAAGAAACAATAATAATGAAGAGGATTTAATTTCTGGTCTACTATGCTCTAAATCAAAAGAGTCAAGTGAGTCTCAAGCAAAATGCAGAATATACAAATACATTTCTATTAGTAAATTAAAGATTGCCAATTTAGCTTCAGGAAAACAATTTCAGCCATCATATTAATATATTTGTTTAAATTTTAATGGGATTGTAATTTATTTTGAATTTTACCCTTTGAGTTTATGTTCATGGGGTACATACTTAAGGACTTTAATGGAAATACATATTTAAGTGAAATTATTAAGAATAATTTAATTTACCACTAGTGCTCATGAGGATTTTCTTTTTTTTTTTAACATCTTTATTAGAGTATAATTGCTTTCTAATGTTGTGTTAGTTTCTGCTGTATAACAAAGTGAATCAGCTATATGTATACATATGTCCTCATATCACTTCTCTCTTGTATTTCCCTCCCTCCCTCCCTACCCCACCTCTCTAGGTGGTCACATAGCACCAAACTGATCTCCCTGTGCTCTGCAGCTGCTTCCAATTAGCCATCTAGTTTACATTTGGTAGTGTATATATGTCAATGCTACTCTCTCACTTCGTCTCAGCTTACCCTTCTCCCTCACCGTGTCCTCAAGTCCATTCTCTACCACTGAATCGTTATTCCTGTCCTGCCCCTAGGTTCTTCAGAACCATTTCTTTTTTTTTTAAGATTCCATATATAAATCCACATAGATTTCATATGTGTTAGCATAAAGTATTTGTTTTTCTCTTCCTGATTTACTTCACTCTCTATGACAGACTCTATGTCCATCCACTTCTCCATAAATAACTCAATTTCCTTTCTATTTATGGCTGAGTAATATTCCATTGTATATATGTGCCACATCTTCTTTATCCATTCATCCGATGATGGACCCTTAGGTTGTTTCCATCTCCGGGCTATTGTAAATAGAGCTGCAATGAACATTTTGGTACATGATTCTTTTTGAATTATGGTTTGCTCAGGGTATATGCCCAGTAGTAGGATTGCTGGGTCATATGGTAGTCCTATTTTTAGTTTTTTTAAGGAACCTCCATATTGTTCTCCATAGTGGCTGTATCAATTTACATTCTCACCAACAGTCCAAGAGGGTTCCCTTTTCTCCACACCCTCTCCAGCATTTATTGTTTGTATATTGTACAATGATGGCCATTCTGATGGGTGTGAGGTGATACCTCATTGTGGTTTGGTTTGCATTTCTCTAATGACTAGTGATGTTGAGCATCCTTTCATGTGTTTGTTGGCAATCTGTATATATTCTTTGGAGAAATGTCTATTTAGGTCTTCTGCCCAGTTTTGGATTGGGCTGTTTGTTTATTTGATATTCAGCTTCATGAGCTGCTTGTATATTTTGGAAATTAATCCTTTATCAGTTGCTTCATTTGCAAATATTTTCTCCCTTTCTGAGGGTAAACTTTTCGTCTCTGTTTATGGTTTCTTTGTTGTGCAAAAGCTTTTAAGTTTCATTAGGTCCTGTTTGTTTATTTTTGTTTTTATTTCCATTTCTCTAGGAAGTGGGTCAAAAAGGATCTTGCTATGATTTATGTCATAAAGTATTCAGCCTAGGTTTTCCTCTAAGAGTTTTATAGTATCTGGCCTTACATTTAGGTCTTTAATCCATTTTGAGTTTATTTTTGTGTATGGTGTTAGGAAGTGTTCTAATTGCATTCTTTTACATGTAGCTGTCCAGTTTTCCCAGCACTACTTATTGAAGAGGCTGTCTTTCTCCATTGTATATTCTTGCCTCTTTTGTCAAAGATAAGGTGACCATATTGCATGGGTTTATCTCTGGGCTTTCTATGCTGTTCCATTGATCTGTATTTCTGTTTTTGTGCCAGTACAATACTGTCTTGACTACTGTAGCTTTGTAGTATAGTCTGAAGTTGAAGAGCCTGATTCTTCCAACTCCATTTTTCTTTCTCAAATTTCTTTGGCTATTCAGGGTCTTTTGTTTCCATAAAAATTGTCAATTTTTTAGTTCTGGTTCTGTGAAAAATGCCACTGGTAGCTTGATAAGGATTGCATTCGATCTGTAGATTGCTTTGGGTAGGATAGTCATTTTCACAGTGTTGATTCTTCAAATTCAAGAACATGGTAAATCTCTCCATCTTTTTGTAACATCTTTAATTTCTTTCATCAGTGACTTGTAATTTTCTGCATATAGGCCTTTTTTCTCCTTAGGTAGGTTTATTCATAGGTATATTATTCTTTTTTTTGTAATGGTAAATGGGAGTGTTTCCTTAATTTCTCTTTCAGATTTTTTTCATTAGTGTATAGGAATGCAAGAGCTTTCTGTGCACTAATATTGTATCCTGCTACTTTACCAGATTCATTGATTAGCTTTAGTAGTTTTCTGGTAGCATCTTTAGGATTCTCTACATATAGTGTCACGTCATCTGCAAACAGGGACAGTTTTACTTCTTTTCTGATTTGGATTCCTTTTATTTCTTCTTCTTCTCTGATTGCTGTGGCTATAATTTCCAAAGCTAAGAGTGAGCACCCTTATCTTGTTCCTGATCTTAGAGGAAATGTTTTCAGTTTTTCACCATTGAGAATGATATTGGCTGTAGGTTTGTCATACATGGCCTTTATTATATTGAGATATGTTCCCGCTATGCATACTTTCTGGAGAGTTTTTATTATAAATGGGTGTTGAATTTTGTCAAAAATTTTTTCTGCATCTATTATCATAAGGCTTTTATCCTTCAATTTGTTAAGATGATGTATCACATTGAGTGATTTATGTGTATTTTAGAATCCTTGCATTCCTGGGATAAACCCCAACTGATCATGGTGTATGATCCTTTTTGTGTGCTGTTGGATTCTGTTTGCTAGTATTTTGTTGAGAGATTTTGCATCTATATTCATCAGTGATATTGGCCTGTAACTTTCTTTTTTTTGTGACATCTTTGTCTGGTTTTGTTATCAAAGTGATAGTAGCCTCATAGAATGAGTTTGGGAGTGTTCCTTGCTCTGCTATATTTTGGAAGAGTTTGAGAAGGAGAGGTGTTAGTGCTTCTCTAAATGTTTGATAGAATATGTCTGAAGCCATCTCGTCCTGGGCTTTTGTTTGTTGGAAGATTTTTAATCACAGTTTCAATTTCTGTGCTAGTGATTTGTCTGTTCATATTTTCTATTTCTTCCTGATTCAGTCTCGGCAGGTTGTGCATTTCTAAGAATTTGTCCATTTCTTCCAGGTTGTCCATTTTATTGGCATAGTGTTGCTTGTAGTAATCTCTCATGATCTTTTGTATTTCTGCAGTGTCAGTTGTTACTTCTCCTTTTTCATTTCTAATTCTATTGATTTGAGCCTTCTCCCTTTTTTTCTTGATGAGTCTGGCTAATGTTTTATCAATTTTGTTTATCTTCTCAAAGAACCAGCTTTTAGTTTTATTGATCTCTGTTCATTTTTCCTTCATTTCTTTTTCATGTATATCTGATCTGATCTTTATGATTTCTTTCCTTCTGCTAACCTTGGGTTATTTTAATTCTTCTTTCTCTAATTGTGTTAGGTGTAAGAATAGGTTCTTTATTTGAGATTCTTCTTGTTTCTTGAGGTAGGCTTGTATAGCTATAAACTTCCCTCTTAAAACTGCTTTTGCTGCATCCCATAGGTTTTGGGTCATCTTGTTTTCATTGTCATTTTTTCTAGGTAGGTTTTATTTCCTCTTTTATTTCTTCAGGGATCTCCCTGTTATTTAGTAGTGTTTTGTTTAGCCTGCATGTGTTTGTATAATTTACAGTTTTTTTGCTGTAATTAATGTCTAGTCTCATAGGGTTGTGGTCAGAAAAGATATTTGATATGATTTCAATTTTCTTAAGTTTACCAAGGCTTGATTTATAACACAAGGCATAATCTATCCTAGAGAGAGAACGTTCCATGAGCACTTGAGAAGAAATTGTATTCTGTTATTTTTTATGGAATGCCCTATAAATATAAATTAAGTCTATCTTGTTTAATGTGTCTTTTATATCTTGTATTTCCTTATTTATTTTCATTTTGGATGATCTGTCCATTGGTGAAAGTGGTGCATTAAAGTCCCCTACTATTATTGTGTTACTGTCGATTTCCCTTTTTATGGCTGTTATAATTTGCCTCATGTATTGAAGTGCTCCTATTGGTTGCATAAATATTTACAATTGTTACGTCTTCTTCTTGGATTGATCCCTTGATCTTTATGTACTGTCCTTCTTTGTCTCTTGTAATAGTCTTTATTTTAAAGTGTATTTTGTCTGATATGAGAATGGCTACTCCAGTTTTCTTTTGATTTCCTTTTACATGGAATATCTTTTTCCATCCCTTCACTTTCAGCTTATATGTGTCCCTATGTCTGAATTAGGCCTTTTGTCAACAGCATATATACAGGTCTTGTTTTTGTATCCATTCATCTAGTCTGTGTCTTTTGGTTGGAACACTTAATCCATTTACATTTAAGGTAGTTATTGATATGTATGTTCCTATTACCATTTTCTTAATTGTTTTGGGTTTGTTTTTGTAGGTCTTTTCCTTCTCTTGTGTTTCCTGCCTAGATAAGTTCCTTTAGCATTTGTTGTAAAGCTGGTTTGGTGGTGCTGAATTCTCTTATCTTTTGCTTATCTGTAAAGGTTTTTATTTCTCCTTCAAATCTGAATGAGATCCTCGCTGGGTAGACTAATCTTGGTTGTAGGCTTTTCCCTTTCATCACTTTAAATACGTCCTGTTACTCCCTTCTGGATTGCAGAATTTCTGCTGAAAGATCAGCTGTTATCCTTATTGATTTTCCCTTTTACATTATTTATTGATTTTCCCTAGCTGTTTTTAATATTTTTTCTTTGAATTTAATTTTTGATAGTTTGAATAATATGTGTCTTGGCGTGTTTCTCTTTGCATGTGTCCTGTATGGGACTCTCGGCGCTATTTCCTTTCCTTTGTTAGCAAAGTTTTCAACTGTAATCTCTTGAAATATTTTCTCAGACCCTTTCTTTTTCTCTTCTTCTTTTTGGACCCCTATAATTCTAATGTTGGTGCATTTAATGTCCCCGAAGTCTCTGAGACTGTCCTCAATTCTTTTCCTTCTTTTTTTCTTTATTCTGCTCCCTGGATGTTATTTCTATCATTTTATCTTCCAGGTCACTTATCCATTCTTCTGTCTCAGTTATTCTGCCATCGATTCCTTCTAGAGTATTTTTAATTTCATGTGTTGTGTTGTTCATCATTGTTTATTTGCTTTTTAGTTCCTCCAGGTGCTTGTTACACTTTTCTTGTATTTTCTCCATTCTATTTCTGAGATTTTGGATATCATTACAATCATTACTCTGAATTCTTTTTTCATGTAGACTGTGTATTTCCTATTCCTTTTTTTTAGTCTGCTGGGTTTTCACCTTGCTCCTTCATCTGCTGCATATTTATCTGTCTTCTAATTTAGTTTAATTTGCTGTGTAGGGGCCTCCTTTTCACAGGCTGCAGGTTTGTAGTTCCTATTATTTTGGTGTCTGCCCCCAGTGGGTGAGGTTGGTTCAGTGACTTGTGTAGACTTCTTGGTGGAGGGAACTGGTGTCTCTGTTCTGGTGGGCTGGGCTGTGTCTTGTCCTTCTGGTGGGCAGGGCTGCATCCAGTGGTGTTTTTTGGAGTGTCTGTGAACTTAGTATGACTTTCAGCAGCCTCATTTCTAATGGGTGGTGTTGTGTTCCTGTGTTGCTAGTTCTCTGGCATGGGGTGTCCAGCACTGGAGCTTGCTGGCCTTTGGGTGGAGCTGGGTCTTAGTGTTGAGATGAAGATCTCTGGGAGAGCTCTCACTGATTGATATTACATGGGCCTGGGAGTTTTCTGGTAGTCCAGTGTCCTGGACTTGGTCCTCCCATCTCAGATGCTCAGGCCCGACACCCAGAGCACCAAGACCCTGCCGGCCACACAGCTCAGAAGAAAAGGAAGAAAGAAACTATAATCAACAGATAGAACCCTAGAACAAATGGTAAAAGCAAAACTGAACAGGTAAAAATCACATAAAGAAACATACACATACACACTCACAAAAGGGGGAAAAGGAAAAAAAAAAGAGAGAGAGAGTAAACAAACCAATAAACAAATCCACCAATGATGATAAGAACTAAGAACTAAACGAGGATAAACATAAAACCAGAAACAAATTAGACACAGAAAGCAAACCCCAGGTCTACAGTTTCCTCAAAGTCCAAAGACTCAATATTGGGAACATTCACTGTCTATTTAGATATTCTTCAGATGCAGGGTTTATCAAGTTGTTTTGGGGGATTTAATCTGAAGCTCCCGAAGCTGCACAGAGAAATTTCCCTTTATTTTCTTTGTTCGCACAGCTCTTGTGGTTCAGCTTTTGTTTTGGTCCTGCCTCTGTGTGTAGGCCATCCTCAGGAGTCTGTTCCCCACCCAGACAGGAGGGGGTTAAAGCAGCAGCTGTTTAGGGCTTTCTTGCTCACTCAGGCTGGGGAGATGCAGGGGTATGGTAGTCATACTTGGAATTCTGGGTGAGCCTGTGGTGGCAGAGGCCAGCATGACATTGCAACAGCCTGAGGCACACTGTTTTTCTCCCAAGGAAGTTGTCCCTGGATCATGGGACTCTGACAGTGGCATGCAGCACAGACTCCCGGGGCGTGCAGGTAGTGAGCTTCCCTTGCACACAGGATTCTTGGTGCCTGTGGCAGCAGTTCATGCCCATCTCTGTGGTCCAAGATGACAGCCATGGCTTGTGTCAGTCTCTGGAGCTCACTTAGGCGGTTCTCTGCCTTCTATGGGCACATGAGGAAGGAAGGCACTCTCCTCGCACATGCTGAAACCATGGTCTCTTGCCTCTTTGGCAGGTCCAGACATTTTCCTGGATTCCCTCCCCACTAGCTGTGGTGCACTAGCCTATTTCAGGCTGTCTTCATGCAGCCAACCCCAGTCCTCTCCCTGGGGTCTGACCTCTGAAGCCTGAATCTCGAATCACAGCCCCCACCTGCCCCAGCAGGTGAGCAGACAAGCTTCTCAGGTTGTTGAGTGCTGGTGGGCACCAATCCTTTGTGTGGGAATCTCTCCACTTTGCTCTCTGCACCCCTGTTACTGTGCTCTCCTTTGTGGCTCTGAAGCTTCCCCTCACCCACCCCACATCCCCACCAGTGAAGGGTTTCCCTAGTGGGTGGAAACTTTTCCTCCTTCACAGCTCCCTCCCAGAGGTGTGCATTCTGTACCTATTATTTTGTCTCTGTTTTTTCCTTTTTCTTTTGACTTACCCTGGTACGTGGGGATTTTCTTGCCTTTTGGGAAGTCTGAGGTCTTTTACCAGCATTCAGTAGGTATTCTGTAGGAGTTGTTCCACATGGAGATGTGTTTTTGATGTATTTGTGGAGAGGAAGGTGATCTCCATGTCTTACTCCTCTGCCATCTTGAAGTCTCCCCCTCATGAGGATTTTCTAAAAGTTCCTTTCTCTATACAAGTTTGATGAATATTATTATTTTTCCTGCATATATTCTGGGGAACTATCCATCACACAACCAGAAAAGATCGAAACTTTCTTGTCGGATTATACTATAATAAATCATCATAGGTCCAATTTTGCATCACAAAACTATAACAAATATTTAAATGCTAATTTGATAAGCATGCCATAAACACACTAAAATATAATTTTGTATCAAATGATTGCAGCCAAGAAATAAAATTTGTGACCAGTAGATTTACAAAAGAAGGGAAACACACAATCAACATAATTTATTGTAGGAGTGTGACATGCCATTTTATAAAAGCTCTAAAGTGGGAAGCAGTGTGCTGAATATTTTCTGTAACTACGCCACTAAAATACAAACTTTTAAAAATTAAGTCCTTTTCTGCTTTTTTTTGAGATTAATAACACAAAGAAGAATTAAATTACACAAGTTTTAGTTTACATCTACATCATAAAGAATAAATTTAAAATAAACATTGCCACTGGTGGTCATGAGAGACTCAAGGTCTGTAATAGGTGATGAGATACAAAGGAAGCATCCACTCATTTTCATTTTATTTACATTTTCAATTCCAGAAAAGTTATGTTTGAATATTGAAGTAATTGTCAAATCTAAAGTCACTATTGGTAGTCTCTAAGATATCATAGATATTGAGAAGATAAAACAAAATCTTTTGAACATGAAAAATTTGTATCTTAATTTTGATAGGATAAACTTAATTTCTCAAAACCATAAATTGATAAAATTGATATTAGTTAACAGCAAAATTCTGAATTACTATTTTAAAGAGAGAAATTGACAATGTAAAAAATATCAATTACAGTGCACACACACACACATATCTGTATTAGATTCCTTCTATTTGCTAGACTACTGAAGAGTTGAAGCCATTTAAAACAGGGCAGGAGAATGAGGAAGAATATCATATGGATAAACTTCCTGATCACCATTTTCAAGATTAGGTCACCTTAGATTGAAGAACAAAACTGGGTTTGGATGCAGTTCCAGGGACGTAGTTGAATGGACAGAGTATGACAAGCAGTATGTGAGTGACTATGAAGGAAATACTGAAAAGGGTGAACTTAAGTTCCAATTCTTAAGAATATTTCATTCTTATTGGAACAAACACACAGTTTTTAAAAGATTGTTAGTTATTCTTTTGTGTCCACAATATGCTGCTGGTGTTTTGTACATAAAGTCAACAAGTTACTCTGAAGATCCAAGTGAGGGTTCATAATTAACATGCCAACCAATATAAAATAATAAAATAGGTTTTTAACTTAATATACCCAATCAGGTAACTCCCGTATCTTTATTTCCACTCATAGTTACCATTCCATAGAGAGTTATTTATAGTCTCTGCTTTAAATTCTTTATATTCCATAAATTCTTCCACTAGCTCTTACCTGGATTTGTGCCATTATTCTACAAAAACTGTTGCCATCGCAATCATTAATGATGTTTACATAGTTAAATCCAACAGGTAATTTTCATTTATTTATTTGCTTGACTTAGAAGCCATTTGACATGTCATCATTCTAGAAAAACTCTTCTCCCTTTAGTTATGACAACCAGATCTCCTGATTTTCTTCCTACCTCTATAATCATACATATTTACCTAGTTGGCTGGTTTCTGACTTCTGCTCAGTCTCACTGAAACCTTATCTTGGAAATTCTATACAAATTCTATACCACTCATCTCATCTCTCTCATGGCCTCAATTACCATCTATTTGCTGATGACTGAAAACTTCCAAATCTATATAGTCCAGACATCTAACCTGTTTACCAGATCCATATAATGCCAACTGTCTACATGACATCTCATCTTAGATGCATAGCAGACATCTTTTTTTTCCAGGATGGAGTTTTCCTTTGGGTTTTGAGCACCCATTAATTAATTAGTTATTTATTTTAAACATCTTTATTGGAGTATAATTGCTTTCCAATTGTGTGTTAGTTTCTGCTTTATAACAAAGTGAATCAGCTATACATATACATATATCCCCGTATCTCCTCCCTCTTGCGTCTCCCTCCCACCATCCCTATCCCACCCTTCTAGGTGGTCACAAAGCACAGAGCTGATCTCCCTGTGCTATGTGGCTGCTTCCCACTAGCTATATATATTTGCATTTGGTAGTGTAAATAAGTCCCTGTCATTCTCTCACTTGGTCCCAGCCTACCCTTCCCCCTCCCATGTCCTCAAGTCCATTCTCTATGTCTGCGTCTTTATTCCTGTCCTGCCCTAAGTTCTTCAGAACCTTTTTTTCTTTTTCTTTTTTTTAGATTTCATACATATGTGTTAGCATATGGTATTTTTTTTTCTCTTTCTGACCTACTTCACTCTGTATGATACACTCTAGCTCCATCCACCTCACTGCAAATAACTCAATTTTGTTTCTTCTTATGGCTGAGTAATATTCCACTGTATATATGTGCCACATCTTCTTTAACCATTCATCTGTCAATGGACACTTAGGTTGCTTCCATCTCCTGTCTATTGTAAATAGAGCTGCAGTGAACGTTGTGGTACATGACTCTTTTTGAATTATGGTTTTCTCATGGTATATGTCCAGTAGTGGGATTGCTGGGTCATATGGTAGTTCTATTTTTAGTTTTTTAAGGAACCTCCATACTGTTCTCCATAGTGGCTGTATCAATTTACTTTCCAACCAACAATGTAAGAGGGTTCCCTTTTCTCAACACCCTCTCCAGCATTTATTGTTTCTAGATATTTTGATGATGGCCATTCTGACCGGTGTGAGGTGATACTTCATTGTAGTTTTGATTTGCATTTCTCTAATGATTAGTGATGTTGAGCATCCTTTCATGTGTTTCTTAGCAATCTGTATATCTTCTTTGGAGAAATGTCTATTTAGGTCTTCTGGCCATTTTTCGATTGAGTTGTTTGTTTTTTTGATATTCAGCTGCATGAATTGTTTGTAAATTTTGGAGATTAATCTTTGTCAGTTGCTTCATTTGCAAATCTTTTCTCCCATTCTAAGCATTGTCTTTTTGTCTTGTTTATGGTTTCCTTTGCTGTGCAAAATCTTTTAAGTTTCATTAGGTCCCATTTGTTTATTTTTGTTTTTATTTCCATTTCTCTAAGAGGTGGGTCATAAAGGATCTTGCTGTGATTTATGTCATAGAGTGTTCTGCCTATGTTATCCTCTAAGAGTTTTATAGTGTCTGGCTTTACATTTAGGTCTTTAATCCATTTTCAGTTTGTTTTTGTGTATGGTGTTAGGGATTGCTCTAATTTCATTCTTTTACATGTAGCTGTCCAGTTTTCCCAGAACCGCTTATTGAAGAGGCTGTCTTGTCTCCGTAATATATTCTTTCCTTCTTTATCAAAAATAAGGTGACCTTATGTGCATGGGTTTATCTCTGGGCTTCTTAAGTTCAGTATGTCCAAACTGAACTTATCATCTCTTCACTCACAAAATATACTAGCCTTTGGTGTTTTATAATTTGATCAATAGTACAAACAATCCTCATGCTGCTTAAGCCAGGAGTTTAGAAATGATACTTGATCTTTTCATTATCCTCCTTGCCCACCATGCATTTCTTCAACTTTCAGTGCCTGAACACATTGTATGTGTACATATATACTTATATAGTAAATAAATGAAACTTTCATTTGTATCTTGAGACTAGATGATACAGTTTCACAAGCTCAGAGCTCTTTCATGTTGCTTAGATGAAAGCACATAATTTAGCCACACTGGTATATATCCTATAAATGTTATGTGTTTAAGGGCTATGCTGAAGCCTGAAATTCCATCATTACATATGTTCCTATATTCTAGGATAACTACACTTTTAGGACTTATTTAAATGTAAATAAATAATACTTATTTAATGTAATGTTTTAAATGTAATAGTAATACTATTTAAATATAATAGTTATACTTTTTTAAATGTAATAGTAAATGTAATAGTAATTATTTAAATGTAAAAGTAATACTTTTTTGTGGGGGGTTCAAGGAATAGTGACTTATTCAGAAAGCCAACAGACCAAGAAGATGGTAAACTTGTGTCTCCAAGAACCATCTTGCCTGAGTTAGCAGAGGGAGTAGAGTCAAACTTTTCCTGGTTCTGGTCAGCCTCCAGAGGAGATGTATTCATTTCTTCCTCCCTGCGGTCATTCACAGGTAGGACTGTCAGGATATTTCCTGTGAGCAGGAACCATATCAACAATGGCAGCATCACCAGATTTCGGGAATTTGGAGCCATCTTCCATCTTTTTCCCAGAACTATGATCAATTTGTGCTCTCTAGTCACAGAATGTAGCCTTGAGTCCAAACCCCTTTTCAAGGAATGCATACAGAACAAGAGTGAGAAGTATACAGATAACTGGATGCATTTCTTCTCTACTGTTGGAGAAATAGGTAGACTCTTTTCTATATGGTATGAAATTGGGCTGCACAAATGTTTTTAGGTCAATTCTTCTTCCCCTTAAATTATATTCTTCTAATATATTTGTAAAGAGTAATGGCTAAGTAGGGAGGTTGGTTTATGTATGTTGCTGGGCCACGTGCTTAACCACAACTACTATGGGTGGTGGCATTCTCTTCCCCTTTTTAACTCTACCTTGATTGGTGGCTGGTGACAATGTATGTTCAGAGATTACAGTTTTCCTCAGTATGTTTTTGTTACCTTCAAAAGAGCAGAGCCCACCCTCACTTCTCCTAACACTACCACCCAAATTTTATTTGTGTAGCTACAAAAATTTAAGGGAAAATTAAAGAAGAAGACAACAAAAGAGAAAATATACTTAATTTTCTATGCTAATTATGACTTCTACCATAGCCCAAGGTAAAAAATCCTGTTTAGTTTGTCTAACTATGCATAGAAGTTTACACCAAACCTCTTATTATCTTTGAATATATATGGTTTCATATGTGTTTCTAGAAAAATCGTTTTTGTTTTTAATGATGAAATTCTGTGTTTCAGAATACCCTTTAAATGCAAAACACATTTTGTAGGATACATCCTACATTCTGGTTTCATCTAAGCAACATAAATGATTTCCAAATGTGTGAAAATATATCATCTGCTTCCTTGAGATATACTTCAAAGTTCCATTTATTCATTATATATACATAAATATGTGTATGTGTATATATGCATATATGTGTATATATGCATATAAAATACATATAAATATAAATATATATATCCTATTATGTTCAGGAATAAACTGAGATTTGAATACATTATGGGCAGTACAAATGAGGGAGGAGTCAAGCATGATCCCCAAGTTTCTGGATTAAGCAACATAGTGATTATTTGTGTTGTTTATTGAGGTTTTTTTTTATTATTATTATAACATAAATGTCTAGAGTTGATGAATTCAGCAGGGAGATTCTTTCTTGGAGTCCCTCATATGTTTGTAGTCAGATGGTGGCTGAGACTGGAGTCACATGAACATATGTTCTTCAATCATATGTTTGGCATCTGGACTAGGATGGCTGGAACAGCTGAAGTCTATTCTGGCATTTCTACTTATGCATAGATTGAGCTTCTTCACAGCATGACAGTCTCAAAATATTCATTTTTATTACAAGGTAATTGGCTGCTCCCGTTTCAAGCATTCCAAGGGACAAAGTGGAAGCTGCCAGTCTCTTATGCCCTAGATCCAGCACTTGATACAGGACCATGTCTGCCATATTCCATAGGTCAGAGAAATCACAGAACTTACCAGATTCAAGAGGACATTCCATATGTCACTAAGAGAATTAAAGAATTTGTGTCCATATTTAATCTACCATAGAGCTCAGTAAGGTAAAACATTCATAAAGTATGTCAAAATGGGCTCAACCTGGTTTTTAAATTTTCCACTCTCTCCTTAGGTCTGCAAATTTTCACATGCAAATATTTAACTACTCTTCTGAAAATTCCATTCCTCACCCAAAAGTGTTGGTTTTGTCTTATGATCCATCATATTTTCCTAAAAGTACATTTCCTTTAGTCCAAGTCACCTACTCTAAGATAAATCCTCAAGCTCCAGCAAGACAATACAGGGTGGGTATTGGTACTCAAAATCCTATAGAACAGGATCATTTCAAAATGTGTTCATCAGCATGAATTGCTGATTTGTAAAGAAAGAAACTTTTTTTTAAATTAATTTTTATTAGAGTATAGTTGATTTATAGTGTTGTGTTAGTTTCTCCTGTACAGCAAAGTGAATCAGTTATACATATACATATATCCACTCTTTTTAGATTCTTTTCCCATATAGGTCATTACAGAATATTGAGTAGAGTTCTAAATACTATACAGTAGGTTCCTGATAGTTATCTTTTTTATATATAGTAGTGTGTATATGTCAATCCCAATCTTCCAATTTATCCCTCCCACCCTTTCCCTCTTGGTTACCATAAGTGTGTTTTTTACATGTGTGAGTCTATTTCTGTTTTATAAATAAATTCATTTGTACCATTTTTGTAGATGCCACATATAAGCAATATCAATGATATTTGTCTTTCTCTGTTTGACTTACTTCACTCAGTATGATGGTCTCTAGGTCTATCCATGTTGCTGCAAAGGCATTATTTTTTTCTTTTCCATGGCTGAGTAATATTCCATTGTATATATGTACCACATCTTCTTTATCCATTCCTCTGCTGATGGACATTTAGGTTGCTTCCATGTCTTGGCTATTGTAAATAGTGCTGCAATGAATATTGGGGTGTATGTATCTTTTCCAGTTATGGTTTTTTCCAGATATATGCCCAGGAGTGGTATCGCCAGATCATATGGTAGCTCTACTTTTAGTTTTTTAAGGAACCTCTATACTGTTCTCCATAGTGGCTGTATCAATTTATACTCTCACCAACAGTGTAGGAGGGTTCCCTTTTCTTCACACCCTCTCCAGAACTTAATGTTTGTAGATCGTTTGATGATGGTCATTCTGACAAATGTGAGGTGATACTTCATTGTAGTTTGGATTTGCATTTCTCTAATAATTAGTGACTTTGAGCATATTTTCATGTGCTTTTTAGCCATCTGTATGTCTTCTTTGGAGAAATGTCTATTTAGGTCTTCTGCCCATTTTTTGATTGGGTTGTTTGTGTTTTTGATATTGAGCTGCATGAACTATTTGTGTATTTCAGAGATTAATACCTGTTGGTTGCTTTGTTTGAAAATATTTTCAACCATTCTGAGGGTTGTCTTTTCATTTTGTTTATGGTTTCTTTTGCTGTGCAAAATCTTTTTAGTTTAATTAGGTCCCATTTGTTTATTTTTGTTTTTATTTTCTTTATTCTAGGAGGTGGGTCAAATAAGATCTTTTTGAGATTTATGTCAAAAAATGTTCTGCCTATGTTTTCCCCTTAGAGTTTTACAATGTCTGGCCTAACATTTAGGTCTTTAATCCATTTTGAGTTTAGTTTTGTGTATGGTGTTAGGGAGTGTTCTAATTTCATTCTTTTACATGTAGCTGTCCAGTTTTCCCAGCACCATTTATTGAAGAAACCATCTTTTCTCCATTGTATATTCTTGTCTCCTTTGTCATAGATTAGGTGACCATAAGTGTGTGGGTTTATCTCTGGAATTTCTACACTGTTCCAGTGATCTATATTTCTGTTTGTGTGCCAGTACAATACTGTTTTGATTACTATAGCATTGTAGTATAGTGTGAAGTCAGGGGGTCTGATTCTTCCAGCTCCCTTTTTCTTTCTCATGATTGCTTTTGCTACTGCTTTGGTATTTTCATACAAATTGCAATTATTTTTTTGTTTTAATTCTGTGAAAAATGCCATTGGTAATTTGATAGGCATTGCATTGAATCTGGAGATTGCATTGAATCTGTAGATTTTCACAATATTGATTTTTCCAATCCAAGAATATGGTATATCTCTCCATCTGTTTGTTTCATCTTTGATTTCTTTAAACAGTATCTTAATTTTGTATCCTGCAACTTTACCAAATTCATTGATGAGCTCTAGTAATTTTTTGGTAACATCTTTAGGATTTTCTATGTATAGTATCATGTCATCTGCAAATAGTGACAGTTTTACTTCTTCTTTTCCAATTTGGATTCCTTTTATTTCTTTTTCTTCCCTATTGCCCTGGCTAAGACTTCCAAAACTATGTTGAATAATAGTGGTGAGAGTGGACATCCTTGTCTTCTTCCTGATCTTAGAGGAAATGTTTTCCATTTTTAACCACTGAGAATGATGTTTGCTGTGGGCTTGTCATATATGACCTTTATTATGTTGAGGTAGTTTCCCTCTATGCCCACTTCTGGGAGAGGTTTTATCACAAATGGGTGTTGAATTTTGTCAAAATCTTCTTCTGCATCTATTGAGATGATCATGTGGTTTTTATTCTTCAATTTGTTAATATGGTATATCACATTGATTGACTTGAGTATATTGAAGAATCCTTGTATGCCTGGGATAAATCCCACTTGATCATGGTGTATGATCCTTTTAATGTGTTGTTGTGTTAGCTTTTCTAGTGTTTAGTTGGGGATTTTTGCCTCTATATTCATCAGTGATATTGGCCTGTAATTTTCTTTTGTTGTGATATCTTGGGCTCGTTTTGGTATCAGGGTGATGATGGCCTCATAGAATGAGCTTGAGAGTGTTTCTTCCTCTGCAATTTTTAGAAGAATTTGAGAGCTAGGTATTAACTCTTCTCTAAATGTTTGACAGAATTCACCTGTGAAGCCATCTAGTCCTGGACTTTTGTGTGTTGGAAGATTTTTAATCGTAGTTTCAATCTCAGTACTTGTGATTGGTCTGTTCATATTTCCTATTTCTTCCTGGTTTAGTCTTGAAAGTTGTACCTTTCTAAAAATTTGTCCATTTCTTCTAGGTTGTCCATTTTATTGGCATATAGTTGCTTGTAGTAATCTCTTATGATCCTTTGTATTTCTGTGATGTTCATTGTAACGTCTCCTTTTTTATTTCATCTTGAAAAGTCCAAAAGAAACTCTTATTTCAGGCCCACCCACCCCCATGCACTCTCTCACTGACTCATACAAACACATGCATCTCCCACCACCCAAGGGGAAACATTATTTTTTCAAATTGGTACAATCAAAGCTACAGCTGATAAGTTGAATGACATTAAAGATCCAGGAAATAAATATTAAAGATCTGGATGGGCCAGTCTAAGAAACAGGGAACATGTATTATAGAAAATAAGATACTTTCATTTCTTATCATCTAAAAAAGATCTTTAATAGGGTCAATTATTACATGGTGAAATATAGGACTAGCATTATTAGAGATTCCATGCTGCTAAGAATGAATTGTACCCTTATCTTCACAGTATGCAGTTTCTTTCGGATATAATATGGCCCCTGATATTAGCTTATTTTTTTAATTTTCCTAAGTAAACTTTTTTCATCCATGTCTCTTACAGGTTATATACTCAAAATGGTTAAAAAAAAACTTATAGACATGGGTGAAACTATGCCAATGTCTTTTATAATATTTAATTTATTAATATAGCTATGTATGCATATTTAAAATACATATTACAATCATATATTAATATAGCAAGTTTTTATTCATATTTCATGAAAAATTTTATTCTAATTTTTCATATGCATCTTCAACTTTAGTATAGGTATAGAGTCTAGTTTTGAGACATCTAACAGATCTTCACAATATAACATATTCCCTTCTTTCTAAGTTGTTTGAGATACAGCATTTTTTATAATCTGAGCTGTAGGGTTTTTTTTTTTCACTAAAATTGTTGCTCTAAGTAAGAAGTAACTGCTTAATTATATACAGTTGTTGCTATTTATCTCATTAATTTTGTGTTTTTTTCAAAGTCATCACTAATATATTCCTGTTTATAGTGGTCATTAAAATCTTTCAAAACACCAGCTTACAAGGATATCCAACATTTGCAATTGTGAGTTCATATCCCTAGGAATAATTACGAAGTTTGTGTTAACTTTATACGCTTCCTTTTTAATCAGTTCCCTGAAGTTAACCCAAGAGACATCCAAAATTAGACTTATATTATTTTTTCTTTTTACCAAACAGTAACTATTCTCTCAAATTAATTAAAATAGCACTCTAAATGGGAAAAGTCATAAGGACTTGTATATATAATAATTTTTGATCAGTCAAGTTTTGCTGTGTTTTGCTGAGGTAACAACCTTATAATCCTAATGGCTTACAACAACAGGTTTTATTTATTATTCACATTATATGTCAGTTCCATACCATTCTATTTCATGTTTCAATATATTTTTTATCCTGAAATTCAGGCAGGAGAAGTATGCTCTACCAATGAAATGTACTCACATTTCATTGATCAAAGCAAGTCAGATCACCATTCGCCACATCATTGGAATATGGACATACATATACATTCATCCTGCAAAAAAGCACTACAAGTCACATAGCAACTGGTGGGGATATATAATCCTATCCCAGAGAGGGCAGGATATAACTAGGATCAAGAACAAAATCTAACACAAACTTTTCTGAGAACTGTTTTTTATTTTTGTTTTTTTTTTTGTTTTTTTGTGGTACACGGGCCTCTCACTGCTGTGGCCTCTCCCGTTGTGGAGCACAGGACCCGGACGTGCAGGCTCAGTGGCTATGGCTCACAGACCCAGCCGCTCCGCGATATGTGGGATCCTCCCATACCGGGGCACGAACCCTAGTCCCCTGCATCAGCAGGCGAACTCTCAACCACTGCACCACCAGGGAAGCCCTGAGAACCGTTTTTGAGGAACAACCTTGTCTTATATTTATGCATTTATTGAATCTCTTAATATCTGCTCTTAGCTACACAAAGATCCAGATGAAGCACTGACATGAACACTTCTTAGGGATTACTTAAATTCTTAGTAAAAATATTATACTCTTCCTTAATCTGGCTGGATGTGGTAGAGTTTGTTGATGAGGGAACAGTTCAATTTAAATACAAAGAACACTATGCTGTCATTTCTATGGCTATAAACTTATTTTTGTACTCCCAAAGTCGCCCTTCTCAATTGAATCCTATGCTTACCAATGTTAGAAATTAATTACATTTATTATCTTCGGGGAATTTAGTTGTAATTTTGCTGGAGTAAAAAACTGCAAAATATGCTCTTGGGACATGTTTTTACTATTTTCTTATGATTAATTCTATCTGGATCTCATAACATTTATTATTTAACCATAAAAACCATACAAACAAATATAATTGCTTAGGTGCTGGTCATCAATCTTTTATGGAACTTTAACTGAGAAAACATAAAGAGGCATAGAATTTAAGTGATGTTTCACAGATTATTTTCCCCATTAACACAGCTCTCAAAGTTTAGCTCAAGTATAGTATGATGATTAAAAATACTAGTTTTTTTTTTCATATACTCTAGATTGGGACCACTAATCAGGTGATACTGAGACCTCTCATTTAACTTGCTATGCCTCAGTATCATCATGGAGAAAATAGTTCGTATCTCGATGCATTGTTAGGATTAAAAGAGGCACTGCATATAAAACTGGCCTACTGCAAAATAAATATCCCATAATTGATAGCAATTTCTGTACATGACAATTATTACTAACATCATCTGAATGATTTTAAAGATTGAGTTAATAGGTATTTGTAAGTCACTTAGAGCAGTGTCTTGTATACAAAATAAGTACCATTGAAGTGTTAGCTATAATACATCATCATGTATTTTTACCATCAAGATATATACACTCCTCTTTCCTGGAATTTTCTACCTCATGGGTAACTAAAAATACTCATGGGGAAAGATCCAATCACCATCACATTTCACCTCAACATATTAAGACATAAAATATTGACGTTCTCAAAATCTGCTTTTCCATCTCACCATTTTCCCCTTGTCCTTCCCTAGCACTTCTCAGCCTGGCAGTGTGGGAGTCCAATTATTCAGGCATTTAGTTTAGAATTAGATAATATTAAGTCAAATTCCCAACCATGTCACTTAATATTTCTAATATCTTGAAAAGTTATTTAACTTTTTGTAGCCTGAATCTGTTCATATTTAAATTACAGATATCATTTATTTCATATGGGTTGTTGTATGGTTTAAGGGAAATTATGAACTAAAATAAACTAACATCTCTTGAATATTTACTATTGGAGAAGGAGCGTCCATACTTACTAACAGAAGTAATTCAATATAAAAATAATAATGGACTACAAAAATTCACTCAATGGTAAATACTCCTACTTCTTCAAACTAAAAGTGGCACTTTACATATTTAAGGGATATTTCAGCCTTTGATACTTATCAAGGTAACCTAGTACTAAACCAACAGTATAGACTGTGCTTAAGAATATGTTTCCTTTGTATGCTTATCCTTCAAGACACTTTATGAAAAAGGATTCCTTGGTCATATAAGTTTGAGAAACAGTGTACTCTATACACACTTTATCATGATTCAAAGTAGTATTTTAAAAGCTCTGAGAAATTCTGCCAAGGAAGTTTACATTTAAGAAAATTCAAGTAATAAACTTTATTCTGATCCTAACTACATTTTACATATAATCATTACTAATATCTTTGAGTTCTGTAAAACACACTTGGATATATGCCTCTCCTTCCACCTTATTACCTGAAGTCACTAGCATACATTGCAAAAGATGTGAGACTGGGAAACACAAGGAGACAGAAAATGTCATTCCTTACACAGGAAAAGTGGCATAAGAGAAACTCCTGTTTTAAGGTATCAAAATTATGCAAAAAGTATGTGAGAATATGCTAAAGAAGCCAGGGTTTTTTAGCTTGTAAGTGAAAGACACAGCTTTGGTCAAAATAATTGGACACCTGGGAAGTGAGCACTTGTTTCTTAACTCCTTTTGAAAATTATATTTCCAAATTGCATGAAGAAGCTTCTGTGCTGTTTATAATGGAAAAGCTTGCAGCAGTTATCCAATCAAAACCAATCATATAAGTCAGATTAAATTAAAAAGAAACCTGACCAAAGGCCTCAGAAACAGCCAGGACTTGAAGGACTAGGACCTGGAGAGAAGGAAATATCATCAAAGTGAGCCTAACTTTCTAGGTGTTGCTCTTTTCCTCAGGGCCTTCTCTCATTTATGAATGAAGAAAGAGGCTGACCAGCCAGGCAGAAAGTAGTTACTGAGATACAGAGAAGCTAACAGAGCTTTAGGAAAACTCACAAGGCTGAGCAGGGAAGATTGATGTTCAAGATTGCCAAGGCAGGGAGGACTGAAGGATCCAGGTCCCAGAAAGAGGGAGACACAAACAAGTGAGCCTGACACTAGGCACAGGACAGGTTCCAAATTTCCCCTCAAGAAATTTGCCTGTAGAGCTTTGCAGACACCAAAAGAAAGTGGATGAATATCTGAACAGAGATTCTTATCATCTTTTAGTCCCCGGGAGAAAAAAATGAAGTTCAGGACCCACAGAGAGGGAGAACCCTGGATAACAATGCAAGCTCTCAGTTTGTATCTCTGCAGGGCTATCCCTGAGAAATGCCATAGAACCAGTATTATAGCAAGTCTCACAAATACGGCAAAGCAGTCTTAAGTCCCTGAGTCCATCAAGGTGATCTGTCCCTCTGCTGCCTGCAAGATAATAGGATGAACACCCCTGGAAAAAATCTAGCATCATCTTAAGACACTACAATTTTATATATATATAATTCAGCATTCAATTAAAATTAATTATCAAAAATTGACCAGGATTAAAAAATCAAAAACATATAAAAACTGAACTGTAGCTGATCCAGATATCAGTGTTATTAGACACAGACTTTTAGTTAATTTTGATTAATATATTCAAAATAATAGATGACCAAAATTTAGACTTTCTTCTAAGAACTAGAATCTATAAAAATGAATGGAATGGAAATTGATTCTGCAATTGAAAAACACAATAACTTAAATTAAGAACTCAATAGACAGGCTTGATAACAGGTTGGATACAGCTAAAGAAAGGTTTCGTGAGCCAGAAAACAAGCCATTTGAACATATCTCTCTGAAGCACTGAGAACAAAAAGGATATATAGTTTTATGAGGTAGAGATTTGCTGAGAAGAGAAACTCAGGTCCCTGGCCTTAGAACATACTGATTTAAAACATGGGTTATGCTAAAAGTCTTTCAGTGAACTTGAGAGCATTTACTTTACAGAGGGCATCTTGTTGTGTTATTATTGTTCTTGCTATTGTTATTTGTTTCTGCCTTCACTTATGATTCCTTCCTTTGAAGTTGCAGTACTTTTTGGTTGTAAAAGGATCCCCTTCCCAAAGCACTGAAAATTGCCTGGACCTATTCATTATAATAAAAAAGATAAGATAAACATGTTTAGACAACATGAGTGAAAAATTGCTTATAAATAAGCCATACAATTACTGCTTAACACTAGAAGAAACTGGTGAGAAGTGATGCTAACTCATTGATGTTTTATATATTTTTTAATGTTTTTCATTAAATTCCAAAAATGAGGATTATAAGCAGGACAACCTTGTTTTTTCAAAGTTATTCTTGACCTAAGTAAATCTAACATTGGTTATAACACCCACTAGAAGACAGTAGAAATTACTCCCAATTATTAGCTTCCTTTCTACAGTGAAAATCATAAACTCTACAGTATTACGTATACCCTCATCTAGGTTTCTGTGTAAGTTTTCTATTCCCTTCACTCTATCATCTAAAGGGTGAGGTAGGTAAATAATATAATTTATTATAGTTTTCATAAAGCTGGCAAACTGCTGTTTAAAACAGCCCAGGTATTACACTCTATTTCTTTCTAAGCAATTAAAATTATTTTATAGAGTTGGATTGTAGATTGTAATTTGGGAGGAGTGAGGGAGAAATCAAGAGTTTTCGTAAGGTGTTCTCAGAGAGAAACATCAAATTAATTATCTAATTCCCAAGTATAGATAGGCGATGGTATTCTTTCTTTGGAGAACAAAAAGACTGACCTGTTATTGAGTATCTGGAGTTTGGATGTAAGAAGAATTAATATAAAAGTAAAAGATGCCAGTAAGATGTTTGGATCAAAGAAGCAATGAAACCATGCACCTCACTTTGGGACTTGAGCTCACGTGCTGGGACTCAAACCCAGCCAAAACCCATATTGGGACTTGAACCCAAGCAGCCAGGACTCGAATCTGGCCAAAACCCAGATTGGGACTTGAACCCAAGCAGCCAGGACTCGAATCTGGCCAAAACCCAGATTGGGACTTGAATCCACATGGCTGCGACTTGAACCTGGCCAAAACCCAGAGTCTTCCAACTGAGATCACACACCTGGTTTCAGGACTTAATGAAGCTCAGATTCTTGATGTCACATAGCAGAAAGAATTCAGTGAGAGACAAAGTGATAGGTAAGAAGTGGATTTATTTAGAGAGAAACACACTCCACAGACAGAGTGTGGGCCATCTCAGAAGGTGAGAAAGGCACCAGGATATGGGGTTGTCATTTTTTATAATGGTGGGTAATTTCATAGGCTAATGAGTGGGAGGAATATTCTAGCCATTTCCAGAAGGGGTGGGGATTTCCAGGAATTGGGCCACTGCCCACTTTTTGATCCATATGGTCGCCTTAGAACTGTCATGGCGCCTGTGGGTGTGTCATTTAGCTTGATGATGTGTTACAATGAACGTATACTGAGGCTCAAGGTTTAGTGGAAGTCGACTTGTCCACCATCTTGGACCCATTTGGACCCATTTGGTTCTAATCCGTTTATGTCATGTCCTCAGGCAATGTCATTCTTTCAAAGGTTATGCCTTTCCCCCTTCCCTCCTGTTTCAGTAATAGTAAAGATGAGTGCAGTGTATATGACTTCTACATTATGAACTGAAACAGTAACCACATGCATCGTTTTTTCCCTGCAACTCTGTGCCTTGAGATGGCATTTTGTCCTAGAAGCCTCACATAGCCAAGCCACTGAGAAATGGGATTAGGTAAATGGACAGGAAACTGAAGTGGAGCCCAGAGGCAAAAACTCCAAATGACAGTAAGCAGTGATGTCCCCAGAAAGTGACTGGACATTTATTCGCCCAGTGAACTGTAAAGACACAAATCACTTTTCTTATGGTGATGGAGCCAGTGAACTAGAAAATTTGATTAAATAGTTCACAATCAACAGAATGCAATTGGCTAGATCAACAGAAATCTTTGAAATTAAAAAGGCATATACACTTCTTTTTAAGACTCAGGACTCAGGATAGAATGGAAACATTCAAGATGCATAAGTTCTCTTTCCAATCTTGTGATATGAGTTAAAGACAAAGTCCCATCAGTGTATTAGTGTTGTTCAAACAATTAATAAAGGTGCATTTACTCTCTGTTACAGGATAACCACTGGAGAAATTAGGTTAATCTGTATTCAGGGTATGCTAGGGGAAAGTATAAAATATATTCATTACTCTACACATTTTCCCCAAGAACTTCAAGCACTTTATAGGCTCTATAGCCAGAGCTGAGGAGCTTCCCCTGGTCCTTTTGGCCACCATCTCAAGCTGCTGTTGAACTGAGCTTCTACTACTTAGGGAAGGGGCAGGGATTTATAGTGGACACTGCTAAAATTCAGATTCTAAGTTGTGCCCATTGGGTTCTTCACCAGCATTGAATTTCCCAAGGAGACTCTCACCACTGCAATGATGCAGAGACCTTGCCATAATTGATTATCAGGGAGGCAGACTATGTTTAAGATGGACTTTTATTCAGCCTTATGCAGAAATTCCATTTCAGCACTGTGATAATCCAATGTACTCCTCCTCAATCATCTGAAACAACAACTGTTTCTCTCTGAAAATAAGTTGTGAGGACAACAAGATCTTCCCTAGGACAATCTCTTGGGTTGCTGTGAGTGTTTGTTTCTTCCCCATCCTGTTGTTTGTTTCTTTGTAGCTGCGAGCAGTTCAATGTTGAAGTTTGTGTGTTTGAAGATCTGATGGGAAAATCAGGTATTGGGGAAAGCAGAAAATGGGGAAGTTGAGAATGAAGCTTAAGAACCTGGCAGTGTATAACCAGTGCCTTAGAGGAAAAGCACAGCCTACTTCAGGATTGGGGGATCATTTTAGAGCACACAGGGTAGGGATGTAATTCAGGTGTGTTGCTAACAGATTACTCTCCTCCATGCCTTTGAGGCAGGGCAAAGTCTCAAACAAATCCATGTGGTCAAGTGGAGAACCATGAACATTCTCAAGAAATCTATCTCAGTCCTAGAGATTTCAATCTGAAAATGCTGCCTTTTCTAGCAAAGTTAGAAACAGCAGCTTTCTCCCATCAAATATTAGCTCTTTGTCATATGGGAAACCCTCCTTCAGTCTTTATGTTAACCAACTATTATTCTCATCCTTTCACTACAGACCAACACCAAACAATCCCACACAGCTGGGAGTGCACTTTGACAAGGAGAAAATATAGAAGGGAGGAAGAAATGGTTACAAGGAAACCTTTTTTAAAATATTTCAATACTCCTCGAAAGCTAACAAGGAGCATTGGTGTGTGGTGAGAAGACTGCAGCCTCTCACTTCCGTTTGCAAAAGAGAAAAAAAGGGGGTTGACTAAATTTATTGAATGAGAGATGGAGTTTTCAGAAATTGCAAGATATTACTTTAGATTTCTTCCCTAGTAATATGAGTGAGCACAGGATCAGAGATCTCAATGGACTTAGAGGAGGTATTTAGCTCAGCTGTAGGTTTGAGAGATCATTAATAAGCAACAAAGAGGAAATTTTTGTAGAGGAGGAATGGAAATAAGTTCCAAATACAGTTTTGTACCAGAATGTGGAGGACTCTGAATGAAAGTCTATATATTTGGGCTACGACCTCAGCAGGTAAAGAGGAGGGTCTGAGCTAAGACTGTGGCCTGAGAAATGCAGAGAGAACATTGGGCGTGCAAGTGAATTACTTGGGACTCCTTTGGATGCAAGTGGCAAAATTCTAGCTCAAACTGGCTTGAGGCAAAAGGGAAATGTGTTGTTTCACATAACTGAAAAGTATAGGGAACCCAGAATCTAAAACATTGCTTGAAAAGACAGCACAACTCACTGATTAAGGCAAGCACTCTGAAGCCAGATGGCCTGGGATTAAATCCCAGTATGGTTATGTATTTGGTGTGGAACATGAAGCTACTCATTCAGCCTTTCAGTGATTAAATGTTTCCTCTTCTCTAAAATGGAGATATTATTAATAACTTTCTCATAGAGATGTTGAAAGGTTTAAGTAAATTTGATGTCCAGTGCCCGGCATATTTGCTGTCAACTAACTCAGGACTCTTTCTCATCTCTCCTCTCTGCTTTCCTCTAGGTGGCTTCATTCTGGCAGGTTCTTCTCATTAGGTAGTCAGCTCTCAGCTTTCTTCCTGTCCTCACAGCACCCCCAGTAGAAAGCTTCTTTTCCCAATAGTTACAAGACCTTTGACTTGCTCTGATTGGACTGATTGGTGAGTTAGAATTAAATTCCTGGGAATACGGGGTGTAGTTGTGGGTGGGGGTGACAGAGGGTGGACAATTCTGACTTGTTATCCCTCAATCAAATGCTTGCCCTGCAGCTGAGAGTTAGGCTCAACTCTTCACCAACTCTGTGGACTAAGTGTAGAGTGAGAGGATTTCTCTAGGAAAAATTGAGGTGTGGTTACCAGACAAAGATATAGTAGATTCTAGGTAGATTTAAAACAACAGATGTATCTCATAGTCCTGAGAAGGAAGTCCTGACATGATTTCACACTGGTTGGTAAGCATTGGGTGAAGAACAGGAAGAGACTTTTAATAATTTTGTAACTGAGCCTCAGTTCCTCTTTCATCAGTGCTAAAGTTGTCAAAATTGTGAAGCTGGTTAAGTTCCTTTGTGATATTCCCATATTTTTCTTTAAATTAATAATTACTACCATTTATCCATTTCCTGTTGGAGCCAGGCATTGTGCCATAAGTTTTACTTACACACTCTCTAATTCTCTAATCTAACATAAATTTTGCCATCTTTATTTGAAACCTGAGTACTTGCTGATCCCCCGAAGTTGACAGTCAGGACTTAAACTCAGGTCCACCTGAACCTCAGAGCCTTGCTCTTTCTCCCACATCAGGAGGTCTCCCTTTATATACTTTTCTTATTTTTTTTATAATTTTTATTGGAGCATAGTTGATTTTCTATGTTGTGTTAGTTTGGGGTGTACAGCAAAGTGAATCAGTCATACAAATACATATATCCACTCTTTTTTAGATTCTATTCCCATATAGGTCATTACAGAGTATTGAGTATAGTTCCCTGTGCTATACAGTAGGTCCTTATTAGTTACCTATTTTATATATAGTAGTGTGTATATATCAATCCCAATCTCCTAATTTATCCCTCCCCCTGCCTTTGCACCCCCCCCCCAGGAAGTTTGTTTTCTACATCTGAGACTATTTCTGTTTGGTAAATAAATTCATTTGTACCATTTTTTTTTTTTAGATTCCACATATAAGCAATATCATACAATATTTGTCTTTCTCTGGCTGAAAAATATGGTTCAAAATGATACATGCAACCCAGTGTTCATTGCAGCACTTCTACAACAGTCAAGACATGGAAGCAACCTAAATATCCATCAACAAGGAATGGATAAAGAAGATGTGTTACATATATATACAATGGAATATTACTCAGCCATAAAAAAGAACAAAATAATGTCATTTGCAGCAACATGGATGGACCTAGAGATTGTCATAGTGAGTGAAGTAAGTCAGACAGAGATTACTGCTCATCACCCCATCAACAAAATGTGCCACTCCCTCTATCACCTCCAGGCAGTCAAGTCACACTTTCCCTCTCCACTCACCAAACTGCTTTCTCAGAAAAGCCTTCGCCATCAGTCACATTCAGTGACTGTCCAACTCTATGTCTCCTCTGTCAAGGTCCTTGGCATTTGAAACCACATTTCTCATGGTAGACGGAAAGGCTTTGCTCCTGGTTAGATGACCTCAGAGTTCATCAAGCAGATCAGGGGACAGATTTGGGGCCAAATATTCCACCTAGATAGCTCCCTACTTCAGCCAAGTAACAAACCTTATTTCGTGTTGTTGAAAGAGGGCTGTTATCCCTGTTGATAAGTCAGGATGAGGACCTTCAGAAAGCCTTTAGCAGCTCTGTTTTTGAGTGACTGACATTTATGGCCATCTCTCAGCAACATTCTCACACAGATCTTCTGCTTCAGACTAGTGAGTCCCCTCATTGCCCCTTCCATTGTTCCAGCCTCAACTATATCACACCAGACTCATCTCCTGAGACCACATCCCTTCCCTTCTTCTATCTGTTCAAATCTTCTCTCCATATCTGACTTGTGCAAGAAACATTCCTAGATTTCTCTAACTCATACCTGCCTTTTCCTTCTTCAGAGTCATGTAATTTAGTTGAACCACAAAACCTAGTCTTTGATTCTAAACATCTTTTCTGTTTTCCAAACTAAATTACATACAAACAGCACCAGGTTTGTGTGATTGTTTGTTTGTTTGTTTTTCTGTTTTGTTCTCATTCTACTCAATGTCCCAAAGAACCTAGCCCAGGGATGGGCACATGGCTGTCAATGAATGGGCAAAAAGCCTGTTGATTTTTCTAATACATAAAATGCTAGTTTCCTCCCTCTTTTGTTTCTCAGCCTGTGACTAAATTGGCTGGGGCTGTGACACCATCATTCTATGTCTTCCCCCTGCTTTGCTGTTGCTCTCCACCAGCATAAAAGCAATTAAGTCTCAGGACTGTCTTATCTAAAATATTCTGGTGCCATAAAGCAAGGAGCTCTTTTATTGTCCTGTCATTTTTCTATAGAGAGCAAACTAAATCTACTATTAGAAAGAAAATGCAATAGATTCTAGAAGTTTTCCCAGTATATATAAAAAAAAATCATAAATTCTTTGTTTTCAGAGTCACAGTACAATTGCAGTAGTCCAAAATTTATGGCTTTGAACAGAAGTACAATTCCCATCCCCATCACTTCATGTCTTTTCTGTTGCCCTGCTTAATTTACAGTTATTCAATAACAATTAAAATGATACTCTCATCCTGCTCAGTTGCAACTGAAAATCATTATGTGCTGATGGCCTCTCGGTGATGCTGTTGGGAGGAAGGGTGGCTGTAATCCCTACTCTACATCAGGGCGATTATCCAGACATGAAGACTGAAGAGCTGATGGGACATGAGCCTACAGAGTAAAAGAGGCCAAGATAAGGAATTTGGTACAGGGGTGGGGGAGAAGGAACAGATTTGAACATCTGTCTCTATCATGTTGCCCCTCTTCAGTGGACCCGAAACAGTAATTGAATTTTGGAGCAGTCCATCTCAGTTTGCTTCAAACATTCTAAAGCCTGTCTGAGATTGCTTCATTGTCTTACTCACCTGGGAAAAGGAAAAAAGCAGCAGAAGGGGTAGGAGGGGTGCTGAGTGGCTAAAGCAGTAGACTATGGTCATGTACTGTTCGGAAACTGATATTCTGAATAACCCAAGAGAGACATTTAGGACTTGACTCATTCTCCATGATTACACAGAATGGTAACAGCTCTGATGTGAGTGAGCTAGACAAAGAGTAAGAAGTCCAGGTCCTAGTCCTGCCTCTGCTCCTATACAGCAGTGAAAACAGAGGTAAATCCCTTACCCTCTCTCATCCTCAGTTTCCCCATCTGTAAAACTAGGAGATGTGCAGGAGTTGCAAATTCAAATGCTTCCAGTGGCAAGAAAACATTTCAGGAAATTCAATGGCTCAAGAACAAGAAGGGCTTAGAACAAAGGCAACTGGGATTTACATACCTAGTCTAAAAGCATTTAGCTTTCAAATTCAAGTTTTAGAAATAAAAAGTTCATATCTTCAGACCTCTGGTCAGTTTTTGCCTCTAGACTAAATCATCTCTTAATCCTTTCCTACTGAGGCGTTCTTTGAACACAAATTCCTGGCAGAGCAGGATCTCATGGTCTGACCAACTTACCATGTTTGTCCTAGCATCTGACAAACCCGGCCTGAGACACATTAGTGACAAATTATAATTTATTGAGTGGCTGGCCATTTTCCTGTAACCTTTACCTTAACAGAGTGAAGTTTTTTTGGTTATTTTTAGACTGCTTCCTCATTTAATAGTTCTTGGCTTTCATCTGTTTAATCACTTTCCTTGCCATCCATCTAGCTTGCCCTCAGCTAAACCTTTCCTGAATTGTGAGGAGCACAGTTGTTTATAGTTTTATCTGCAATACCTAAGGTGACCTTAGTAACAACAATCCTTCCATAAGCAAAGAATCTGGCAGTTATCTAGCAGCCCTGGCAGAAAGATCATCTTCACCTGCTGCAAAACTTCTGCTCCCTCTTTTAAGAAGCAACCCTTTTCCTATCTTGCCCCCAACCCCTTTCCAAATTCCTGATTCAATAATCCATTCAGGGCTTCCCTGGTGGTGCAGTGGTTGAGAGTCCGCCTGCTGATGCAGGGGACACGGGTTTGTGCCCCGTTCTGGGAAGATCCCACATGCCGTGGATTAGCTGGGCCCGTGAGCCATGGCCGCTGAGCCTGCACGTCCGGAGCCTGTGCTCCGCAATGGGAGAGGCCACAACAGTGAGAGGCCCGCGCACCGAAAAAAAAAAAAAATCCATTCAGCTCAATGGCTTATTCTCTTTGTCTTCCCTACAGAGCTGACCAAAACTCTGAGCTGCTTCCAAGTTATTTCATGAAGACTCTCTAGATCAGCTCCTTGAAGATGTTGCAGAGCAGAGCAGGAGCTCTCTTAAAATTGGGTCAGACTCACTTCCTAAACAGCTCCAGGGAAATTTCCCTTATTTGCACTCCAACCACACAACATGCTTACTCTTCCCTTTGGCCTAAAATGCTTGCAAGACAATCTCAATATTCTTTTTTTCATAAAGCCTCAAATGTTTTCCATAGAATCCATCTCAAGGGAAAATCTTAAACCTAATCCCAGAAGTATCTGGGTGACTCTTCCACATTGCAGGTGAAGATTGAGTATTATACATTTTGGAGGTGAGTTCTCATACATTCTTCTGTGACTGAAAATACATAATATGTTTGAAATTGGTGTGCTCAAAGGAATTTTCTTTTGTTACTTTCCTGCACTTAAGGCCCAGAACAATAAACAGAGTAAGTTAGTGATCTCCTGGTTAAAGAAACAGTCTTAGAATTACAACAGGTTGTCTCTCCATTTTGGAGCTTCTCCTTATTGCTTTGCCTGAGATGTGTTTTGTGCAATTACATTGTATTTAGTGAGATGCTAAGGACTTGGTAAACCTAGTCTTTCCCTTAAATGGATTGAAAACCAATACACATAACAGTTTAGGAAAGGAAGATGGCCCACAGGGATGGGGACCCTGGGGTTCTTTGGGAGCAGAATAATGTGAATTCCCGTGGGACCATGAAGTATGGGTGGAATTTGAATGGAGGGATACAGGCATCATTTGAGCTGAAAGAAGTGATGGTTAGAGAAGTGGTCTGATTCTAAGGAGGATGTGTGTTGAGACCAAATGATAATACAACAAGTTCTGACAGGAAGGAATATATTTAGAATAACTTCAAAGGCCAGGGAAAAGCAAAGAAGATATGATGCAGTAAGCAGAAACTGGTGAAGTGTCTTGAAGACAGTGGTAATATTATGAGAGAAGAGTTGTTTATAGTTGGAAGTGAGCTTACTTCTGGTATTTGAAACATGGTTATTTAGATCTACATTTAAGTCCTTCTTTCCTTCCCCCAACCTCTTGGTTTTTATGATTGAAGACAAGGGAGCTCGAAAGATCACTACCTTATTGAACTTCAGGGAAAAAAAATAAAGTTTTTTAGGTTTTGTTTTTCCTTGTGATGGTATGATATAAAGTGGTCATACTAATGAAAATAAAGTGTTCCCTAGGATTTTCAGTTTCTAAGTAATGATTTCATACCTTGAATGGTATCTAAAAGCATCCACTGACTATGAAGTTAAAAGGACTCTTTTACTGATGTGGTCTTTTGTAGTCCATGTCATACTTGGGTTTTTATACAGTCTTTTAATCCAACTCTCAGTATTTCCATCTGTAAATGGGGTTAAATATGCTGACCTTTCAAAATGTTGTGAAGAATCAATGAGATAAGCATATGAATGTATTTTGCCCAGTGTAAATGATCATGCCAGTAGTTAATTTCAACCTTGCCTCAGAAAGTTGAAGAGAAGTCTCCATCTGTGTGTACCAATATGATTTGTACAGTGAGAAGCATAAGAAGACAAGTAAACAGCAGCTGAATCATTGTCTGGTCCTCTCCTGGGAGACTCATTCAGGCCTGTAGTATCAGAGAGTATACAGAGTCAGGGACAGATGCATTCTCCCTGTGCTGTTAAACCAAAAAAAGGGTCTTAGGTAGGATTCCTCCCAAACTTAACCTGATAAATTATCTAGAATGTTAGGTGGTTTATTTGGAATGTGATTTCAGGAAGCACAAGTAAGGGAGTGGGGAAAGTGAACCAAGGAAGGGAAAAAAAATCAATAGTGGGTGTGCTATTGAACAAGCCCCCATTGTGAACAATTTAGACTAGTTCCAACTGGGCCCCTCTTAGGAGTCTGTAGAATGTGTTTCAATATTTTCATATGAGTAATGGGAAGCTGGGGCATTTGTCCATCAACTACAGTCCATCATCTGTTGACAGGCACTCCTGGAGGTGTTAGATCTCTGATCATTCTGGGCAGCCATTATTGTTGACCATCATTCATTCATAGTTCTAGAGCAAAGCCCTCAGAGAGACACAGGCCTTGAAGAGGAGGCTTTCTTTCATGACACTGTCACCTCAGCTGTAGGTGAATTCAAGGGTGAGGTCAGGAGACATGAGGTACCCACAGCTTTTGTTACAGGAAGTATGATTTGTTTAAACATGGGAGATAGCAATATCACAGAAAACACAGTTATTCACAAAGAAATTAATCAAAGGAAGTTTCACACAAGTGTTAGGAATGGATAGTGAGATGAAGAAATAATATTTTGGATATGAAACCTCAGAACTACTGACTTCAGCTTGTTCAGGGTCCCACTGGAAACAAGGACAGGGTAAAGAACATTTTAATATAAAGTTTAAGTCTCTGTCAAAATGGAGCTGACAGGCTCAGTGAAAATTATGGCTTAGCAGTTCCTAACTATCAACTAGAATTTATAATTTCACCCAGTAAGAAACTTGTATATATTTCAGGTTGTGTTAAAAGTTTAAACAGACATCTTTCAGATGATCAGCAATAAGGTAAGGGAAAAAAAGCCAGAATGGTTAAATGTTTCACAAAAGTTTATGAAGGAAGTGGAAGAGAGAAAGATCAAAATATTTATATTACCAAGGGCTTGAAAATGGAAGAATATGAAAAGTGTCTCAGATCTAGAGGAAAGAATGCAATAATTCTTTCACTAAATCATAGGGCCCAAGACTGAAGCAGTTCATACAAAATGTGGGATCCTTAGCATAATTACAAACCTTAATCACATCCTGTATTGATGCAAAAACAAACAAAAAAAGAACCTCAGACTGTTCAGAAGGTTAGGAAGGAAGGAAAGGAGGGAGAAGGGAAGGAAAGAAGGGAAGGAAAGAGAGAGAGAAAGAAAGTGAGGGAGAGAGAGTCAGGGAGTCAGAGAATAAGAGAAAGCTCATAGAGGGCATTAACTGCATTTTATGACCATGTCTTACCCTTAGGAGTAGCTATGTCTCACATTTTAAGTATCAAGTTAATTAATTAAATGACTTAAAGATTGATTGAATGTCTAATTAATTAGTTAATTACCTGACCTAACCATCCATTCAGACAAAATAATCATGGTAACAGTTCTGTCTAAACACTGCCTGATTTTGCCAAGGTCAATGTCTAGAAGTCATCCCAAAGCAAATTCCCAGTGCACACTGAAGAGTTCACAGTGGCCCTGAGGATAAAAGAATCATTTGGAACTTTTCTCGGTTGGCACATTCTTTCTCAACTGACACTGGACTCAATTCCTGCCCAAAGCTTCCAAAGTTAGGTTGAACTTAAAACATTAGGACAGAATATTCCAATTACTAATTTTCTGATACAGGAGCTGGTACAATTGGAACCAACCTCAATATCTACATAGTCCCACCCACACCTTCACTGGGGGCATGACAAAAATGTCAAAATTTGTCTTCAAGCCAGAATGTGAAGAAGTACATGCTTACAGATTATATGAAGATTTCAAAGTCCACTGGAACTTATGTCTGCTCTTCTACCCTTCCATTTAGAACCACTTATAAATCTATAAAGCCCTGCATTTGTTACATGCTTTGACTAAAGTAATAAGAAAGCAGATATGCTACTGTGTAAATATTCTTTATAGGAAACTCTCCTAAAAGGAAGTAAAATATACTAAAATATTCTAATTTTTTCTTAATATCATGACCTACATTAATATTTTTAAGTACTCCAGATTATCAATGTATAAGTGAACTTCTTTAGTCTTTGTAAACTTATGATCTATTTGATATTTATCAAAAAGGTAAAGTTGGTAAAACTGCCTTGGTATTTGAAAGAATACTTTTTTAGGACAAATTTAATGAAATACAAAAGCTCTCTCTTTTTTTTTTTTTTTTTTTTTTGTGGTACGCGGGCCTCTCACTGTTGTGGCCTCTCCCTTTGTGGAGCACAGGCTCCAGACACGCAGGCTCAGTGGCCATGGCTCACGGGCCCAGCCACTCCGTGGCATGTGGGATCTTCCCAGACCGGGGCACGAACCCGTGTCCCCTGCATCAGCAGGTGGACTCTCAACCACTGCGCCACCAGGGAAGTCCCAAAAGCTCTCTTTAATCATAGTATAGTAGAACCAGAAAATTGCTCCAATTCCTTTAGAACATGGGTTGGCAAATGACACCTGGAGCTGGCTGGACAAATTTGGTTTGCTGCCTGATTTGGTAAATAAAGTTTTATTGGAACATAGCCACCCCTACTTGTACATATTGTCTGTGGATACTTACTGGCTACACTAGTAGAGGTGAGTAGTTACAACAGAAATTATATGAACTAGAAAGCCTAAAATAAGTACTATCTGGCCCTATAAAGAAAAAATGTTGCCAACACTTGCTCTAGACCATCATGGTAGCCACTAGCCACCTGTGACTACTGAGCATTAAAATGCAGCTGGTGTAACTAAGGAACAGAAGATTTAGTTGAACTGAGCTGTGCTGAAAGTATAAAATATAATGGTCCCCCAGAAAAGCAGAGTCAATAGGATGGATGGTTAGATAGATAGATAGATAGATGATAGATAGTAAATATATATATATATATATATATATATACTTACTGTGTATATATATGTATATGTATGTATATATATATATATATTTACAGTTACTGTGTGTGTATATATATATATATGTATATATATATATAGATGCATGGGACTGAATTCTTCAGGAAAATTAAATGCACTTGCAATAGGATTTGTCCTCTGATCCTCAGGAAAAAGGACACAGGACTGCCAAAAAACTTGATTTCAGCCTTATGAAAACTGGTATAGAAAACCAGGGAGTCACTCTGTACCTGGACTTCTGGCCTACAGAACTGTGAGATCATATGTAAGTGTTGCTTTTGAGTTTCTTTTTCATTTATTTTTGTGTATATGTGTTTTATTTCATTGACTTCTGATCTTATGTTCCTTTTCTATTATTTACTTTAAATTTAATATTCTTATATTTTCCTATCTTTTTAACATGAAAATTTATTTAAATTCTTTAAGCTTTCTTTTCCAGATACCTGTTATTCATTTTTAGCTTAATTTGCCTGCAATAAGAAAACATATTTTATATGACTCTTTTAACTTTAGGGACTCTTGTTATAATCCATAATGTGGTCTAATATGGTGAATATTCTATGTGCACTTGAAAAGAATAAAAGTGTTGCAGTTGTTTGGTGGGATGTTCTATAAATGTCAATTATGTCAAGATATAGAGAATATAGGTCCTCTATATCCTTATTGATTTTCCATCTTTTTTTCTATAATTATTTAAATAAATATTGAATGATCTAACTATAATTGTAGGTTTCTAATTTCTTTTTGTTCTATTAGTATTTTGTTGCATGTATTTTGAAGCTCTGTAATTAAGAGCATACACATTTGGTATTTCTTTGTTGAATTATTCTTTTTGTTATTACTAAACATTTTATTTTATCCCTGTGTCATTCTCTATTCTGAAATCTACTTTTTCTCATATCAATATAGCTTGCTCAGCTTTCTTTTTATTAGGGTTAGCAATATATATATTCCTCTTACTTTCCCCTACCTGCAAATTTATATTTAAAACAAAATGGATTTAGTTATGTCTTGCTTTTTTTTTTTTTTTTTTTTTTTTGGTCTATTTACTTAGAATGTGTATACTGTATTTAATATAATTATTGACATGCTTTTGTCTAAGCCTATCATCTGTTTTTGTTTTATATTCTCTCTTGTGTTTTTATTTTAATTAATTGAACATTGTTATGATCATTTTGTCTCCTCTTTAAAATTTTTCAGTGGTTGCTCTGCATTTACAAAATAAACTTCTAACATCACAGTCTATCTTGAATATTATTTCACTTCCTACATGATCTAAGAAACACAATAAGTATCTTTCTATTTTTGCCATATTTAGTCCTATTGTTGTCATACATGTTACTTTTCTCTATTTTATAAACTCCTTGATACATTATTACTTTTGCTTTACATAGTCAGTTATATTTTACTATTTTACTAAATGATAGAAAAAAGTCATCTATAATTACTCACATTTATACCACTTCTGGTGTTCTTCCTTCCTTTGTGGTGATCTGAGATTCCTTTGGCTAATATTTCCTTCTTTGTGGAAAAAAAATTAACATGCTTATAATCAGAATTACTGGTGACACATTCTCTCTGATATATTTTTTTAATATATTATTCACCAAAGACTCGGTGTGAACTCTCTGCATACTTCCAGAGCTCTTTCTCTGTACCATCCTCTTCTCTAATGCTCTGCCCTATGAAGTCTAGTTTCTTCAATCCCTACAAACTTGGATCTTTTTTCCTCAGTTCAACAAGATCACTATGCTCTAATGGGGTCACCTCTCCCTGCACAAAAATTGAGGAGAACCTCTAGGCAGAAATCCAGGGCTCACCTCTATTTTTTCCCCTTCCCTCAGATATCAAGGTACTAAGTTGCCTGTCTGACCAATGTGTGCTTCATTTGTTTCATTTATTTATCCAGTGTTTTACTTGTTTTCAATAGGTGAAAAAATTCTCTACTAGTAATTCTACCATAGCCAGAAATTGAAATTTCTGTAGATGACTCTCAAAATTTATTTCCAAGTACCACCTTCTCTGTTTTTTTTTTTTGTTTTATGTTAAGATTTAACTACATTTGTGAGGGAACTATTTTATTTTATTTGTAGAAAAACAGCACTGTGAATAAGTATTTCTGAAAACTCAGTGAGAAGATTTTTTTAACTCCAGGATATTCCTGAGATGAAGCATCTGTAAAGTCCTAGATAATGAGGTTAAGTGATTACATGAGAAAGAGCAGAGTAGGTGAGGTCAGAAGCTTCAATGATTTTACACATAGAGCTACAAGATTCATATTCCTTATACAGTAATTAATGTATTATGTGCTTATTGATTTGCTTGACCAGTACTTACACAAGGGGCATAAAAAAATACAACAGTCAAGGAAACAATACATCATTGTGTCATCTATTTATTCAAAGACAACCCCCCCCGGATGCAGAACTTGGAACAAAGTAGGCATACTAAAATAGGTCTCTATTGTGTCAAGTATTTTAAAGCTGTTGCTCCAGTGAGTGCTGAGGTTGTATACTCCTGTATAAAAAGTGTAACTGTGTCCTATGATTTTGAACAAGTCTACATGCTACATTTTTATTTAAAATATCCCACCCTGGAATTTTAAAACCAACAACCTAAGTAAAAGTTGGGAGAAAATGAAGCTTGAAACAGATGTATACGTAGCAATAGTTTAAGAACAGATTTCACAGCAAACTAAATATGGATTAATTGTGGTTGTGACCATCAAAAAAGCTAAAACAATCTATGACTGAATCTATAGATTCTAGAGTTTGTCATACAGAGTGAATAAGTCAGAAAGAGAAAAACAAATACCGTATGCTAACACATATGTATGAAATCTTAAAAAAAAAAAAAAAAAAAGGTTCTGAAGAACCTAGGGGAAGGACAGGATTATGCAGACATAGAGAGTGAACTTGAGGGTATGGGGAGGGGGAAGGGTAAGCTGGGACCAAGTAAGAGTGGCATGGACTTATATATACTACCACATGTAAAATAGATAGCTAATGGGAAGCAGCCGCATAGCACAGGGAGATCAGCTCAGTGCTTTTTGACCACCTAGAGACGTGGGATACGGAGGGTGGGAGGGAGACACAATAGGGAGGAGATATGGGGATATATGTATATGTATAGCTGATTCACTTTGTTATAAAGCAGAAACTAACACACCATTGTAATGCAATTATACTCTAATAAAGATGTTAAAAAATATATATATGTATAAATAGATTGAAAGTTAAAGGATGAAAAATATATCATGCAAATGTTAATAAAAGGAAAGGAGGTGTATCTACATTAATATCAGACAAAGTAGACATCAGAGCAAAGAAATTATATAATGATAAAAGGTCAATACCCTAAGAAGGAAAAGCAAACCTAAATTAGTATGCACCAAACAATAGAGCTAATATGTGGAGCAGAAACCAATAGAACTGAAAAGAGTATAGAAAATTCACAGTAGTGGTTTAATATATTAACACCCCTCTCAGAACAACTGATAGAACAGCTAGATAGAAAATTAGAAAAGATAGAAAACTCAGTAACACCAGTAACCAGCAAAATCTGATAGACATTTATAGAACACTCCATCCCACAACAAAAGATGATTATACATTATTTTCAAGTGATTCCAGAACATATACCAAAATAGACCATATTCTGAGTCATACAATAAATTTTAGTAAATATAGAATAGTTGAAATCATGCAGTCTGGTTTTCCATCCACAATGGAAGCAAACTTGAAATAATAAAAAAGATAACAGGGAAATCTCCAAATACTTCAAAACTAAACAACACACTACTAAGCAATCCATAGATAAAGAGAAAGTCTCAAGGGAGATCTAAAAATTAAATTTAAATTAATGAAAATGAAAATAAAACAGAATATGTGTGCCAAAAGGAAAGTTGTGTTGAGTAGAAATTTTACATCACTAAATGCACACATTTGAAAAGTGAAAAGATCTCAAATGAATAATCTAGGATTCCACCTCAAAAACCTAGAAATAGAAAAGCAAAATGACATCAAGAAGGCAGGTAGAAAGAATAAACAATAAAGAGGGGCAGAAATCAATGAAATTAAAAATAGAATAACCTCTCACTGTTTGCAAATCACAGAGGAGAATGAAGCTGGATGAGATTACCTTGACCATGATGGGGCAGCGCTACTATGTGAAGCTTTGAGGCACCTGGACTGTGCTTTACAGATACTTAAGATGGACAAATCTGCATTTGATTTGGAAACTCAGATGCAGCTGACAGTTATGGAAGGGAAAAATCCTCACCTGACCATTTCACATCAACCTTGGTTTGACAATGAGTACACGATTGAGGGTGTGCTCATCTGATAAGGAACACCCTGAAGTAATCTTCTCACAAAGTCTTCTCCTTGGTCACAATGTGTGTTTATCCTCCTGGCACAACCAGTACTATAAATTATACATCATGACAGAAGGCTTTGATTTCTAGCCCTCCGCCACAGTGTTTTAACAATATAATTGTGGAATGTGATTCAAAGTGTATGTGCTATTTGTGCATAAGTGCTCTATCCACCACCATTAAAATTCCCATCCTCTCTGGCAATATTTAGAAGAATGAATACATTAAATGGATAAACACTTTATCAAAAAAAAAAAAAAGAAAAGAAAAATAGAGAAAATCAGTGAAACAAAATGTTGGTTCTTTGAAAAGATCAATAATTGCAAAATCCTCTAGAAACACTGACAAAGTAAAGTGAAAAGATAAAAGTTATCAATATCAGCAAAGAAATGGAATATTACTATAGATCTTGCAGACAGCAAATGCATAATAAGGGAACACTACAGGAAATGACCTCCAGTACCAACCATGTTGTTGCAAATGGCAATATTTTACTCTTTTGTATGGTTAAGTAGTATTCAATTTTGTACATGTACCACTTCTTTATCCACTCATTTGTTGATGGACACTTAGGTTGCTTCCATATCTTGGCTACTGTAAGTAATGCTGTAATGAATATTAGGGTGCATGTATCTTTTCAAATTCATGTTTTCATTTTCTTTGTATATATATACACCCAGCAGTGGAATTGCTGTATCAAGTGGTCAGACCCCAAAAATATTGCTATGATTTAAGGGAATGAGTGTTCTACCTATGTTATCTTCTAGGAGTTTTATGGTTTCTGGTCTTACCTTTGGTTCTTCAATCCTTTTTCAGTTTATTCTTGTATATGGTGTGCAGAAATGTTCTAATTTCATTCTTTTTTTTCCGACTACTGTATCTAGGGCTTCCAATACTATGTTGAATAAAAGTGGCAAGAATGGGCATCCATGTATTTTCCTTGATCTTAGAGAAAATGTTTTCAGATTTTCACCATTCAGTATGATGTTAGCTGTGTGTTTATAATATATATGACCTTTATTTGTTGAGGTATGTTACCTCTATACCCACTTTCTTGAGGATATAAATGCATATTGCATATTGAATTTTGCCAATAGCTTTTTCTGTATCTATTGAAATGATCATATATTTATTCTTCAACTTCTTAATGTGGTATATCACATTGGTTGATGTGCAGATACTGAACCGTCATTGCATCCTGAGATAAATCCCACTCAACATGGTGTATGACCCTTTTAATGTATTGTTGAATTTGATATGCTAATGTTTCGTTAAGGATTTTTGCATCAATGTTTGTCAGTGATATTGGCCTATAATTTTCTTTTTTCTGATATCTTTGTCTGGTTTGGGAATCAGGGTGATGCTGGCCTCATAGAATGAGTTCAGAAGTGTTCTAACCACTGCAATCTTTTTGGAATAAATTGAGAAGGATAGGTGTTATCTCTTCTCTAAATATTTGGTATAATTCACCTGCGGTCCTGGACTTTTGTTCATTGGGATTTTTTTTTACTAATTCAATTTCATTACTGGTAACTGGACTCTTCATGTTTTCTGTTTCTTCCTGGTTCAGTCCTTGGAGATTCTACATTATAGGAATTTGTTCATTTCTATTAGGTTGTACATTTCATTGGTGTATAGTTGTTATAAGAATTTGTTCATTTCTACTAGGTTGTCCATTTCATTGGTGTATAGTTGTTCATAGTAATCTCTCATGATCCTTTGTATTTCTGTGGTGTTAATTATAACATCCTTTTTCACTTTTGATTTCATTGATTTGACCCTCTCTTTTCTGTTTCTTGATGAGCCTAGCTAAATGTTTATCAAATTTGTTTCTCTTTCCAAGGAACTAGCTCTTAATTTCATTGATCTTTTATATTGCTTTGTTATTCTCTATTTTATTTATTTCTGCTCTGAGGATTAGGCTCTCTTTCCTTCTACTATCTTTGGGTTTTGTTTGTTCTTCTTTTAATAGTTCCTTTAAGTGTAAGGATAGGTTGTTTATTTGAGATTTTTCTTGTTTCCTGAGGTAGAATTTTATCACTATGAACTTCCCTCTTAAACTGCTTTTTCTGTATCCTATAGATTTTGGATTGTTGTGTTTTCATTGCTTTCCAGATTTTTTTTTTATTTCTTCAATTATCCATTGGTTGTTTAACAGCATATTGTTTATCCTCCATATGTTTGTGTTTTTGCAGTTTTTCTTTTTTTCTTGTACTTTATTTCTAGTCTCATAATGTTTTGGTCAGAGAAGATACTTGATAAGATTTCAGTTTTCTTAAATTTACTGAGATTTGTTTTGTCACCTAGCTGCTGTCAAACCACTGTTTCACAGGGCTGAGGCCCAGGAGGTTCTAATGAGAGTGCTGGCTCACTGGTGGGCAGAGCAATGTTCCCCTATTCATTTTATGAATCTAGTATATCCTTTATACCAAAACAGAAAAGACAGAGAAAAAAAAAAAAAACCTAAAGAAAAATATCACTTATAAATATGAGGCAAATATTCCTAAAATATGTTAGCCAATAAAATTCAGCAATATATAAAAATAATTTTAAGCCATGACCAAGTTGTATTTGTTTCATGGTGCAAGTCTGGCTAAATACTCAATAATCAATCTACACAAACCACTATATTAATAAGCTAAAGAATAAATATATGTTCATATCAATTTTTGCAGAAAAAGCATTTAACAGAATACAATACTTCCACATAATAAAAACTCTTGAAAACATAGAAATAAAGGGAATTCAACTTGATAAAGTGCATCTACAGTAAACCTAGAGGTAACATTATATTTGATTCTGGAAGACTGAATTATTTCTCCTAGAATTGTGAACAAAATGATGATGTCTGCTCTCACTGGTCTCATTCAACATAGTGCTAAGAGTTTTAGTCAGTGGAATAAGCAAGAAATAAAAGATTTCCAGTTCAGAAGGAGAGAAATAAACCTGTCCCCATATGCCGATAGCATGCATAATTCTTGGAATAAAAAAATCTCAAGCAATCCATAAAAATATTTCTAGAGCTAATAAGTGAGTTCAGCAAGGTTTCAGGATAAAAGTTAAACACAAAGCCATCAGTTGTATTTCTACATACTAGGAAAAAAACACATAGACAATGATATTCAAAATATAATACCATTTATAATAGGTCCCAAAATGAAATTCTTTGGTGTACATCTAAAAACAAACAAACAAAGATAAAGCTTGTATAAGACTTGTATGCTGAAAACTATATAATTCTGATCAAGGAAATCAAAGAAGATGAAAATAAATAGGGAAACATACCATGTTCATGGATTGGGAAAATTAACGTAGTAAACATGTTAATTCTCCCCAAATTGATATACTTCTTTGACACAATTCCTATCAAAATCCCAGCAGTCTTTGGTTGATATATAGTAGATTATCCTAAAATTTATTTGGAAAGGCCACAAAACTAATATAGGCTAAAACAATTATTAAAAAATAATATAAAGGGAAGAATCAGTATACCCAATTTCAAGACTTGTGAGACAGCTATAATAATCAAGAACAGGTGGAACTGGCAGAGAGACAGACACATGGATCAATAGAACAGAATAGCGAGCTCAGAAATAGACCTGTATAAATATGTCCAACTGATGTTTGACAGAAGTGCAAAATAATTTTAGATACCATTTTTAACTCGAGCAATTGTACCTATATAGGCATTTTTAAAACCCTAAAATTTGACCTAAATACATAAAATTTAACTAAAAATATATCACAGATTTAAATAATATTTACAAATCACATAGCTAACAAAGTAGAAATATCAAGAACGTATAACTCAAATCTCAATAGTAAAAAATGAAAAAGTCTGATAGAAAATTGGGCAAAAGATATGAAGATACATTCTACCCAACAGGATTTACAGATGGCAGCCAAGCACATGAGAATATGTTCAACATCATTATCCACTAGGAAAATACAAATTAAAATCTCAATGAGATATCACTAAACATCTATCAGAACGACTAAAATAAAAAATAGTGATGGCACCAAATGCTAGCAATGATTCGTAGAAACCAGATCACACATAATTTACTGAGTGGAATGTAAATTGTACAATCACTCTCAAAAACACTGTGGCAGTCTCTTACAAACTAAGTATGTAACTACAATAGGACACAGCAATTACACTCCTGGTAATTTATTCCAGATAAATGAAAACATATGTTCACACAAAAAGCTGTATACAATGTTTATGGGAGCTTTATTCCTAATAGCAACAAAAACAAAAACAAAAGCTCCTCAAAATGTGAATGGGTAAATAAACTGTAATACATCCTTACCATGGAATACTATTTTGTAATAAAAATAAATGAAAGTATAGATACCCGTAATAACCTGAATGAATCTCTGTAATATCACATTGTGTGAAACAAGCTAGTCCCCAAAGGTTATATATTGTATGATTCTATTTACAAAACATTCTTGAAATGACAAAATCATAGAAAAGACGATGGCTTTTGTCAGGGATTTAAGGAGGGGTTTAGGGCTGAAGAGAAGAGGATTTGGCTACGAAAGGACAACATGACAAATCCTTATAGTAATGGAAATGTTCTTCATCTTGACTGTATCAATGCCAATATCCTGGTTGTGATAATAGTTTGCAAGGTTTTACTGTGAAGAGAAAGTTGTAAAGTGCACATGAGATTTTTGTATTATTTCATTCAACTACATGTGAATCTATAATTATCTCTGAATGAACAGTATAATTAAAAAAAAAGTGTATTTGGAGGCAGAATTCAGATTGCAGTGGGTTAGAGCTAAGGTGAGAGGAAACTGAAAATGGGGAAATATTATGTTGTCACCTAAGGAAAGCCTGATATTTATTGGTTAAATTTATATGCTTTGCTTTATCTCACACTACTTAAATGTAGTTATTCACCCTGATTCAGTGCTCAGTTCTGTGTTATTCTCTAGATATTCTCCCTGAGTGAGCTCATACATTCTCATGATTTTAACTGCTTATATGCTACTGATTTCCAAATTGACATCGTCGGCCCTTTCTCCTCTAACTTCCAATTCATGCAATCCATTGAATATCAGACATACTCATGTGGACGTTCTGCAGACACCTTACTCACAGCAGAATTCCTCACTTTTCCTCTCTTGCAATCTCTTTTTCAGTTAGTGTAACCACCATCCAACTGTTCAGCCTAATTAGTAACGTGGGAATTATTCCTGATTCCAGTACAGCTTTCAGACCCTTTGCCATTCAAACATAAAGTTTAGACACTTCATTTTCATGTTTATTTTTGCCTTGTTCATGTTCTCATATTTCTCTCCTATAGGGTACTACTATTTTTCTGTAACTGGTTTCTCTGCCTTGAGATTTTCCCACCTCAAATTAATCCTTTATACATCTCCCAGAGCTTTCTAAATTGCAAATTACCTATGTCATCCCCCACAACTCACAGAACAACACTTAAGATCCTTGTCAAAGTATAAAGCCCTTTATGATCTGGTCCCTTCTACCTCCCCAGTCCCATTCAGGTCTTCCTCTGCCTGGAACTTTATGCTCCAGTAACACTTAAATTGCAGGTAATCATCCTATATTATATTTCTTGTCTTTTGTTGTAATAAGCCTCTGCTAGCAATGTTCTATATCTATCTCTACCCAACTCTCCCACAGAAACTATTGTCCACTCCTCTTCATCTGTCTACTTACTCTTCAAGATTTTTCTTTTATAAATTTATTTATTTATTTTACTTTTGGCTGTATTGGGTCTTCGTTGCCGCACGTGGGCTTTCTCCAGTTGCGGCAAGCATGGGGCTACTCTTCATTGCGGTGCATGGGTTTCTCATTGCGGTGGCTTCTCTTGTTGCAGAACACGGGCTCTAGGTGTGTGGGCTTCAGTAGTTGTGGCACATGGACTCTGTAGTTGTGGCTCTCGGGCTCTAGAGCGCAGGCTCAGTAGTTGTGGTGCACAGCCTTTGTTGCTCCACAGCGTGTGGGATCTTCCTGGACCAGGGCTTCAACCCGTGTCACCTGCATTGGCAGGCATATTCTTAACCACTGCACCACCAGGGAAGTCCCTACTCTTCAATATTTAAAGGTCACATTAGGTGTTATTTCCTTTTCTTGTCCCAAAAGATTGCAGAGTTGTTCCTCCACCTTTCCACAGAGCTCTATATACACGTTTATTATAATCTCTCATAGATACTGTTTATGTATCTAGTTTTCCCAATAGACCAGGAGATTTTCAAGGACAGGAAGTATGTCCACAACTCCAGAATAATGATGTGAAGTGAATGTGTGAACTTTTAAAAACTATCCCAGCTTTTATTTCATAAAGACAACCTTTTATAAACTCCCAGAGCCCAAAGTATGAGGAAGATGCAAATTTATCATTCATTCATTCAACCAGCATGTACTGACTACCAACCACTGTGTCAGGGACCAGAATACAATGATGAAAAATCATGCTTTATGGCCTCAAGAAGCTTATGGTTAAGTGTAATGTCACTCTGAAAGATACCATGAAATGGAAAAGATATAATTCTAGAATAAGTTTCACAAGATCAAAATGATGATTGGGTAAGAAGGTATCAGTGATACTATGGAAAGCCAAAGACCCAAAAGTTAGAGGTAGGCCAAGAGTCAGATCCACCAAGAGAAAGAGTAATCAGGTTAAAAAATAAATATCTGGAACGAGTGAGGTGGGAGGAATAGAAAGAGTTGAGTTCTAAGCAAAAGGATACAGTATGATGACTAAAGAAAAAAGTTTTCTGACATACATGGCTTGATTTTTATGGGTGGACTGAAATACAAGACATAGGTGGTGCTAATTCTGAAGATGTAGGTGCTGACATTGTGACCTTAGAGGATCTTACCTGCACCCCACATCAGTGAGACTTGCCCCCCCTGAGTATAGAACATTTTGGTCCTTATTGTTTGAACTATTTTTCTAATGGGGTGCAGTTTTCTCCCAAAATACAGATATCTCCCTATATACTGTCGATCTTGACTCTATTTACATTGTTAAAATAACAAACAAACAAAACACTTGGTCATCTCATTCCAGTACTAAGCCACCAGTATGTTATATAGCTTCTTCTACAGAATAAGAGTATCAGAAACTTCCTTTTTCCTAGGATGAGGTCCTATTGAGCCCCCTCGTTAAGAGTGAATTCATTATACCAACAGGGTAGAGTGGAGGAATCTTGTCCAAAGTACCTGCATCTCTTCAAGAAATGTCCATATCCATCCTTTTAAGTTCTTTTCTTTTTAAATGTAATTAGGAATTCTTACAGTGGCTCCTGTCTTACCCCATCTTCCAGGTAAACTCTACTTCTCCATGGAAGAATTTTTTACATTTTCTTTGGAGAAGCTATTCTCTTCCAGAATTAGTAATGTTTCTCTGCTCAAGTTGCTGTTAGAAAGTTTGAGTTTCATGAGATATATACTTACTATAACAGAATAAAAGTGGTAAGAAAAAAATCAGAAAATAATAAAGAACCGGCCAATGAATGTTGACCCCTGACCCTGCTCTCATGTTCAGAGTCTGGGAACTCTGCAAGTGACAGAATTCACTTGATGTCATTTTATTCACTAATTCATTCATTTTCATTCAAGAAATATGTGTTAAGTACCTACTATATGGCAGACATTATTAGGTTCTCGATTCCCACCTCTGTAGATCTTTCAGTCTAGTGGGCTCTGACCTTCTGGCAACAAACTACCTCCTAATTCTCAAGTCATTCACATTCACAAGGGCATACAAAGGGGACCGCAGAGCAACCTATCATTATCTAAGGAATGAGAGCACTTCTGGCTTTATCACTTCTCACTCTCTTGCCTTGATGTCCCAGGTTTAGGTTTTTCCTGTCAAGATCCCCAGCACCTCACTCATTTAATCCAAATGGTCATTCCTTGTCCCCTGCATCCAGTGTACGAGGTAACCCAACCTGACACAAAAGCAGGTAGCATTAGCAGTAACTAACAATAGACTACCAATTGTCCAATTAGGGTTGATAATCTCACGGCTTTGATTCCAGTATCAAATACACTTCAAAGTGAACTAGAGCATCACAATATCCAAAAAGCCTTAGCTCTTCCCCAGTCCCTGCCTTATTGGTCTGACACATCCTCCCTTGGTTTTCTGCTTTATACTTCAGTTCATCCTTAAAAGCAAGAGTGCTTTCCTGAACTTCAGCCCTTTTGCCTGTGGCCCTAATACTCTTTCAAGCTCTTGCTAACTTCAATCCCATGAGGGCTACTGACTCTTCTTCACTTTCTCTCACTCACTTGCTAGACTCTCCTTTCAGTAGACCAATCTCCTGAAACCCCACTATTCTGCCCACCACCTGCTTCCACCCATCTGATTTCACGTACTTCCACCATCTGTAGCCCTGCTGTTATGCCCATCCATGAGCTCTGCATTTTGCCATGGCATACCTCCAACAACAATTATGATGCACAGATGGTTCAAGGGTGGGTTGAGGCGTCCATTTTGTTTGTGATGTTTCTTTCCATAAGAGAGCAAAAAATTCAAAATTAAGCAGTGGTACAATGAATTGAAATAATTTACAGATATTTTTAATGCTGGAGAAAAAATAATGATCCGATTAAATCTTCCCCTAAGAAATCATTATTCTATTGAGTTCATCCAAATAGCAGTGTGTGATTTTAATTATTATAATGGAACATAATTGTCACTAAACTGAGGAGTTAATTATTCTGAAAATAATTGTGCCATTCTTCTACAAATAAAGTTATACAAAAATGTATTTTGTGCTTGAATAATACCAACACAGCCAATACATTTACTCATGTAAAACCTAAGCAATAGTCACTTGTGATTCACCCAATTTTCTCCCAAGAGTTGATTTTGCAATTTTAAACTTTCAAATTAGATGGTGGCTGCATTATTTCTCTAATGGGAGATACAAAATTCTTACAGAAGTGCTTCAGAATTGGCATTTGCCATCTCTCTTAAATTCCACCATCCAGTTGGAGCATTTTTATGGGTCTCATTGAAGCTGTCTAGTTGTTTGTCTTTTCCATTTTGTAACTCTTGATCCATGGGATGATTTCCAGACAATACAGCAGAGACCCAAAGACATGAAATTATCAGACAACAAATTACTCTCAAATAAAGGCCAAAATTGTATCCCTAGAGAAAAACTGTGAATAATTTCTAGGGTTAAGATTGAATTAATGACTCTCATCGAATAAATTAAAAGAGTCTTAGGGAAAAATAATGGAGTAAAAATATTCGGTAGCTTAACTCTACCTACTTCTCTGGGAATTACTTCAATTATTTAAAGCATCATTGCATACCTTGTTTCTAGGTTTCTTTGTGTTGGCGTGACTTACTTGGCCCCAATACCACCACACATAAATTATTCTTCAGTTGTCAGTTAAGTGTCATAAGGTCAAGATAAGGAGAAGGGAGCTACATAATCTGGAACTGGTCCCAACATATGTGTCAGGGGTCAGAGAAACAGATGAACTGAGTGAGATTCAAGCTTTAGGGGAGGGAAGAGTCAGGTAAAGAGTAAGTGAATATAAAATATCCTTTGGGCTCCACTGATATCAGCATTTGCTATTACTGAAAAAAGACTAAAAATTCAGAATTTAAGCACAAGATGCAAACAACTGCAAAGCAAGAAGAAATAAGGGGCGAGGAACTACTACATACAACTTCTTTAACACAGCAAAGTTACACACTTTCTTTTATACCTGATTATATTCTAAGATTTGCCTAGTGGTTAGCATGAAATGTGAGCCTCATGACACTCAGGTGGTAAAGATGAGAAAATATAGCATGCAACAGGGCACTGTGAGTAACAAGAGAGAAGACAAAATTCAGGAAGAGGTTTGTCATGGAAACTCAGGAAGTAGAGTATTTTAAGAAAGAAGGAGAAGTCAACTATATCAAATGTTGTTCAGAATCAAGTGAAATGAGGAGAGAAAAATGCTTACTGAATTCAACAACCTATATGTCACTGGTGGCTCTAACAAGACTTGATTTAGTGGAAAGATGAGGATAGAAAGCAGATTAGAAGGGCTGAGGTGTAAGTGGCATGAAATGGAGATAACTAGTATAGACATGAGGGAGTAAAAAATATGGGGAGAAAGAAGAGTGGAATGTTGGTTTATTTCTGGTTTTCTATTGCTTGGAAGAGACCTAAGTGTGTTTAAAAATAACAATTCAGTTCAGATGAAGTAGTTGTATATATAAGAGAAAGAGAAAAGATTAAGCAATAAGGCATGGTTCCTCAGCAGGCTAGCTTTCAAGGGAGCAAAGCATGGGTATAAGGATTGGCCCTAGATTTGAGGAGGGGCAGTTCTTGGCTCTGTCATTAACTCTTCAGAAGAGCGCCAGAGGTGAGTAATTCCATTCTCTCAGCTGAGACCTGCTTCCCTCTTCCTGAAACACCAGAAGTATATTCAAGGTTTATTCCTAGGAGCCTTTTTTCAATTTGAGATGGGGATTACATTATTTTTACGGTGATGAAAAACCTGTAACTCCACCTGCTGCCAGATAGAAGGGCAAACTTGAGATGAGCCTGAAAGTGTGCAGCACATGCATGATGGTGTGTCCCTAACCACCAGTGACAGCTTGTGTTTATGTTACTTATGTATCTTTATCCTGGAAGCAGGAGCCTGAGCTACTTACTAATGGAGAATGAAGAAAAACAAGGTCAAGAGACAGACTAAGTGTCATTTCTGAGATTCATAGGAAAAAAAAGATTGGAATGAAATTTTTTCCTTCCTTCTTTATGGCACACATCACACTTTTGGCACAATTAGTGGCCCTGGGTTAACTACTCCTCAAACATCAAGTAAACTAAAAGAAGAGCCTATCAGTGGCCTAGAACAGGGATCCAGAAATGAAACTAAGCACACAGAAGAATTTTCCACACTTCCTGATTTGTAAATAAAGTTTTATTGAAACACAGGCATGTCCATAATTTATGTATTCTCCATAGCTGCATTTGTGACACAATGGCATAGTTGAGTAGTTGTGACAGAGACCATATGATTCTCATAGACTAAAATGTTTATTCAGCATTTTTCATAAAAAGCTGGGGAGTTCTCTGGCCATGAGGAAGTGGAGAGCCATACAATACCCAAGATCGTTGGCAGAGAAGTAGGCAAAGAAGTTCCTACTTTGCTATGAGGAGAAGCTTTCAGACAGGTGTCATGGTTAGAATCCACAGATTCAACCAGGAGGGCTGGGACTTAGAGATAGGGCCCAAGTTCTATAAGCGTTCAAATAGATCATGCTCCTCTCTTCTATTAGAGGGCTCAGTTTTCTGAGAAGGATGTGGGTTATGAGAACAAGACAAAATCCAAGAATTAATACAAGAATCCAAGGCTAAAGTTGAAGCAGCATAGGGCTGGACCAAGGTCACTTTTAGAAAAGAGTCTGGTGGCACTGAACCTAAGGCAGAAGGGGCTGGGCAAAGTGAGATGGTCACTGTGTTGAAACAGGTAGACATCCAAGATCCTTAGGATCTGTTAGTTCTTCATAAATGAAAATGATAAAACATGACCTTGACTTCCTCAATATTAGTGATAATAATTGCTAACATTTGTCAAAAGCCAGGAATATACACATGAGATATATATCTATAGATATATAAAATTTCTTTATCCATGTGTCCATTGATGGATGCTTAGGTTGTTTGCATACCTTGGCTATCATGCTGCAATAAACATGGGAGTACAGATAACTCTTTGAGATTATGATTTCATTTCCTTTGGATGTATACCCAGAAGTGGGATTGCTGGGTTATATAATGCTTCAATTTTTAACTTTTGAGGAACTTCCATACTGTTTTCCATAATGGTTGTACCAGTTTATATTCCCACCAACAGTTGAAAAGGATTCCCTTTTCTCCATATCCTCCCCAGCACTTGTCATCTCTTGTCTTTTTGATAATAGACATGTTAAGAGATGTGTGATGATATCTTGTTGTATTTTTATGGGCTCAGGACTTACATTCAAATCTTTAATCCATTTTGAATTGATTACTGTGAATGTTTTAAGGTAGAAGTCCAGTATAATTCTTTTATATGTGAATATCCAGTTTTCCCAACACCATTTATTGAAAAGATTATATATTTGTTCTTGGCTCTTTTGTAAAAAATTAATTGACTCCATTTTGTTCCATTGGTCTATGTGCCTTTTTTATGCCAGTGCCATAATACTTTGATTACTACAGATCTGTGATATAAATTAAAATTAGGAAATGTGATGTCTCCAGCTTTATTTTCCTTTCTCAAGATTACTTTGACAATTCAGTGTCTTTTGTGGTTCCAGATGAATTATAGAATTGTCTGCTTCTATTTACGTGGAAAATGCCATTGGAATTTTTATGGGGATTACCTTTAATCTGAAGATCACTTTGGGTGATATGGACATTTTACCATTATTAGTTGCCAATCAATGAACATGGAATATCTTTACATTTATTTGTATATTCTTCAATTTATTTTGTCAGTGTTTTATAGTTCTCAGTGTACAGATCTTTCATCTCTCTGGTTAAATATAGTCTTAAGTATTTTACTCTTTTTTTATCTCTTGTAATTGGGATTTATTTCTTCATTTTTCCTTTGAATACTTTGTTGATACCATATAAAAATACAACTAATTTTGCATATTGCTTTTGTATTCTGCAATTTTACTTGACTTCTTTATTAATTTTAAAACTTTTTTGAGTAAAGTTTTTAGAGTTTTCTGTACATAAGATCATGCCATCTGTAAATGGAGATGATTTTACTTTCAATTTGTATAACTTTTATTTCTTTTTCTAGTCAAATTTCTCTGGCTAAGTACTATTTTGAATAAATGTGAAAAGAGTGAACATCCTTGCCTTGTTCCTGATACTAGAGGAAAACCATTTATCTTTTATTTTTAACATCAGTGAGTATGATATTAGCTGTGGGTTTATATATGGCCATTATCATGTTGAGGTCTTTTCCTTCTATATACAGTTTGAGAGATTTTATAATGAAAAGATGTTGAATTTTGTCAAATGATTTTTCTACATCTACTGAGATGTTCATATATAATTTTCTATCTTTCATTTTACCATTATTTTACATGGTGTATCACATTGATTGTTTCTGTGAATGTTGCACCATCTTGCATCCCTGGAATGAATCTCACTCACTCATGGTGTATGATTCTTTCAATGTACTGTTAAATTTGGTTTGCTAATACTATGTTGAGAATTTTTGCATTTATGTTTCTCAGGAATTTTGGCCTGTAATTTTCCTTTCTTATAAGTGTCCTTGTCTGATTTTGGTATCAGGGGAATGTCAATGAGTTTGGAAGGGTTTCCTTCTCTTCTATTTTTTGGAAACACTTTAGAAAGATTGGTATTAATTCTTGTTTAGAAGTTTAGTAGAATTCTCCAGTAAATTCATATGGTCCTGGGATTTTCTGTATTGAGAGGTTTTTGATTGATTCAATCTCCATACTAGTAATTGGTATGTTTCAATTTTCTATTTCTTCATGATTCAGTCTTGGTGAACTGGATGTTTCTAGGAATTTATCCACCTCTAGGTTTTCCAATTCATTGGTGTCTAATTATTCATACAGTTTCTTATTATCTGTAATATTACTGTGTTACCAGTTGTAATGTTTCCTTTCATTTCTGATTTTATTAGAGTCATCTTTTTTTTTTCTTACTTAGTTTAACTAAAGGTTGATCAATTTTTTCCCAAAAACAAACAAGCAAACAAACAAAAATCACCTACTCTCTGTTTAGTCTCTATTTTATTTATTTCCACTCTGATCTTTATTTCTTTCTTTCTACTAACTTTGGGTTTCATTTGGTCTTTTTCTAGTTCTTAGAGGTGCAAATTTAGGGGCATGTATTTGACTTTTTTCTTAATGTAGATGTTTAATTGTATTAAATTTTCATTTTCATTTGACTCAAGATATTCTTTGATTTTTTTTTTTCTTTTGGCCTTTGATCCATTGATTGTTCAAGAACATGTTGGTTAGTCACAATATGTTTGTGAATTTTCCAGAATTCTTGTAATTGATTTAAAGTTTTGTAGAATTGGAAGGAAAAGATACTCGATATGATTTCAAACATCTAAAATTTATTGAAGTTCATGCCCCAACCTATGCCAAGAGTCCAGGCAAGCCTGCCCTGCCCTGGGTGGGGCTCCAAAAAAGAGCAGGGGTGGTGGAGGCTGGGGGAAGTGATCAACTGTGAGGGACAAAGGAAACTTGCACCTGAGCTTGCATCTGAGCAAAGTGAGGGAAAGAATTGAGGGTGCCTGCACAGCAGCACATTGGTGACAGTTCAGACATCTGTCTATGGCTGATACAAGCCAAGAGCCCACACAGGCCACACCCTTGCTTTGGCACTCCTCCCCACCTCAGCAAAAGGGTCCCAGTGCAGGGAGAGGGGAAAATAACACTCTTAAGGGGAACAGAGCCAGCTCAGACCTGACCAACAAGACTTAAGATCCAACTTGGGATAATACCCCAGCCCAGATAGGGCAGTGAGGGTCACTGTGTATAGGGGAAGTCCTGCATCACATCCAGCTCCAGCTCTAGCCACTCCAACTCCAATCCCACATCCTGCCAAAGTGATAGCACACCTTGAGGGATGACGTGGCTTACCTCCAAGTCAAATCCAACTCTCCCCGCAAGGGCACTGAGCACACCAAATCTGTATAGGGAAGTTCCCACATAAGAACACCCCTTTAAGACTGCAATAGGTAAATGTTTCACGGAAATTCATAGAGTCATAAAAAGCTAAACAAAAGGAAAAGGAATAAAACCTGCTTGCAACTGAAAGAACAAGAGAAAACCCCTGAAAAAATAATGCAATGAAACAGAAATAAACAATTTATCAGATAAAGGATTCAAAGCATTGAAAATAAAAATGTTAACTGAATTAGGGAAAAGGATGGATAAACACAGTGAAAATTTTAGCAAGGATCTGCAAAATATAAAGAAAAAGACCCAATCAAGAGAAAAGTATTCAATAGCTGAGATAAAAAACACACTAGAAGGAATAAATAGTAGAATAAGTGATAAAGAAGAACACATAGGTGATCTGGAAGATAGAATAATGGAAATCACAGAACCAGAACAGCAAAAAAAAAAAAAAAAAAAGCAGATTTAAGAAAAATTGAAACCATTTAAGAGATCTCTGAGGTAACATTAAGTGTAACAACATTCACATTATAGAGCTTCCAGAATGAGAAGCGAGAAGGGGATGGAAAATGTACTTGATGAAATCATGGCTGAAAACTTCCCAAAACTGAAGAAGGAAATAGATATCCAGGTACAGAAAGCACAGCGGGTTCCAAACAAGATGAGCCCAAACAGACTCATACAAGATATATCATAATTAAAATAACAAAAAGTTAAAGAATTATAAAGGCTGTAAGAGGGAAAAAAGATTAATTAATAAGAGAATCCCCATAAGGCTATCAGCTGATTTCTCTGCAGGAATTTTACAGGTCAGAAGGAAGTGTCATGCAATATTTAAAGTTGTAAAAGGAAAAAACTGCAACCTAGGATACTCTACCCAGCAAGACTATTATTTAGAATCAAAGGAGAGAAAAATAACTTATTAGACAAGCAAAAACTAAGATTTCATCAATACTAAACCCACCCTGAAACATATGCTAAAGGGCTTTCTCTAAGTGGAAAAATAGTGAGAATTTATAGGAAAGGGGAAGTCCCATTAGGAAAGGCAAATATAGTAAGGACTGAGGATGAACCACATAAATAAACCAGTAAAACAATTGAAAGGCAAAAAATTGTAAAAGCAACTATAACCAAAATAAACAGTTAAAGGGTAAACATGAGGATGTAAAATATGACATAAAAATATAATTTATGAGGAGAGTAAAATAAATGTAGATCTTTTAGAATATGTTGAAAATTAAATGACTACCAGTTTAAAACAAGTATATACATTTATAGGTCAACATATATGAACCACATGGTAACCACAAACCAAAAACCTACAATAGTTACACAGAAATTAAAAAGAAATGGACCAAGCATACTACTACAGAAAATCGTCAAACCACAGGGGAAGAAACAAGAACAAGAAGAAATGAACAAAGAAGAACTACAAAATCAACCAGGAAACAAGTAATAAAATGGCAAAAATATATACCTATCAATAACTACTTTAAATGTCAGTGGACTAAATTCTCCAATCAAAACACATAAGGTGGCTGATTGGATAAAAAAAAAAAAAAGATCTTTCTATATGCTGCCTAAAAGATACTCACTTCAGATCTAAGGACACACATCCTGAACATGAGGGGATGCAAAACGATATTTCATACAAAATAAAACAAGAAGAAAGTGTGGGTAGCAATTCTCTCATCAAAACAATAGACTTTTTTTTTTAAAAAAAGGCTATAAAAACACAAAGAAGGGCATTACATAATGATAAAGGGATTAATACAAGAAGAGGATATTACACTTGTTAACATACATGCACCCAATACAGGAGAACTTAAAAGTATAAAGCTAATACTAACAAACAAAAAGGGAGAAATTGAAAATAATATGATAGTAGTAGGAGATTTAAGACCCCACTTACATCAATGAACAGATCATACAGACAGAAAATCAATAAAGCAACAGTGGTCATAACTGACACATTAGACCAGTTGAACTTAATAGATATCTACAGGATATTCCATCCCAAAACAGAATACATATTCTTTTCAAGTGTGCATGGAATGTTCTCCAGGATAGGTCTTGTGCTAGGCCACAAAACAATTCTTAACAAGTTTAAGAAGATAGAAATTATATCAAGTATTTTTTTCTTACCACATCAGTATCAAACTGGCAATCAATTACAGAAAGAAATAGTGGAGAAAGAACAAACATGTGAAGACAAATCAACATGCTACTAAAATAACAATGGGCCAATAAAATCAAAGAGGCAATCAGAAAATACCTCAAGACAAATGAAAATGAAACACAACATTCCAAAATCAGTGGGATGCAGCAAAAGCAGTTCTAAAAGGGAATTTTATACTGATACAGAGCTTCCTCAAGAAACAAGAAAAATCTCAAATAAACAACCCAACCTACTACCTATAGGAATTAGCAAAAAGGACAAACAGAGCCCAAACTTTTCTTCCTAACAATGTGATTAGAACATTTTCTTACACCATATACAAAAATAAACTCAAAATGAATTAAGAGCCTAAATGTAAGATCAGAAACCATAAAAATCCTAGAAGACAACATAGGCAGAACACTCACTGACATAAACCATAGCAATATTTTTTTAAGATCTGTCTCCTAAGGCAAAAGAAATAAAAACAGAAACAAACAAATGGGATAATTAAACTTAAAAGGTTTTGCACAGCCAAGGAAACCATTGACAAAACAAAAAGACTACTTATGGAATGGGAGAAAATATTTGCAAATGATATGACCAAAAAGGGGTTAATATCCAAAATATATAAACAACTCATACAACTCAATATCAAAACAAACAACTCAATCAAAAAATGGGCAGAGGACCTGAATACATATTTTTCCAAAGAAGACATAGAGACAGCTAACAGGCTCATGAAAAGGTGCTCAAAATATATAATAATTAGAGAAATGTAAATCAAAACCATAATGAGTTATCACCTCACACCTGTCAAAATGGATATCCTCAAAAAGTCTTCAAATAAATTTTGAAGAAAATGTGGAGAAAATGGAACCCACCTCTACTGTTGATGGGAATGTAAATTGTTGTAGCCAATATTGAAAATATAATGGAAGTTCCTCAAAAACTAAAAATAGAACTACCATATGATACAGCATTTCCACTCTTGGGTATATATAACCAGAAAAACAAAAACACTAATACAGAAAAGATACATGTACCCCAATACTCACAGCTACATTATTTACAATAGCCAAGAAATGGAAACAACCCAAGTGTCAGTGAACACACAAATGGATAATGAAGAAATGGTAGAATACATATTCTGTTGCTGTTGGATAGAATGTCCTGTAAATGTCTGTTAAGTCCATTTATCTAATGTGTATTTTAAGTCCAATATTTTCCGTACTCATTTTCCATCTAGTTGATCTATCCATTGTTGAAAGTCTGATATTGAACTCATACTATTATTGTATTGCTATTTCTCTCTTTAGATCTGTTAACGTTTTCTTAAAATATTTAGGTGCTCCAATGTTGGGTGTATAAATTTTACAATTGTTATATTCTTTTGTTGGCTTGGCCCCTGTATTATTATATAATGACCTTCTTTGTCTGTTGTTACAGTGTTGGCTTAATGTCTATTTTGCCTGTTTAGTTACCCCTGCTTTTTTTTTTTTTGCCATACACAGGCCTCTCACTGTGTGGCCTCTCCCATTGTGGAGCACAAGCTCTGGACATGCAGGCTTAGCGGCCATGGCTCATGGGCCCAGCCTCTCCATGGCATGTGGGATCTTCCCGGACCGGGGCATAAGCCCGTGTCCCCTGCATCTGCGGGCCAACTCTCAACCACTGCGCCACCAGGGAAGCCCTCCACATTTTATGTTTTTGATGTCAGTTTACATCTTTTTATATAGTGTATCCATTAACAAATTATTGTAGTTATAGATATTTTAATACTTTGCTTTAAACCTTTATACTAAAGTCATAAATGATTTACACATCACCAATAAAATATTAGAGTATATGAATTTAACTATATATTTACCTTTGCCTGTGAGTTTTATATACTTTCATATATTTTCCTGGTACTAATTAACATCCTTTTATTTCAGCTTGAAGAACTTCTTTTAACATTTCTTGTAAGGTTAATTTAATGGTGATTAACTCCTTCAGCTTTTGCTTGTCTGGAGAATTATCTGTCCTTCAGTTCTGAAGGATATTTTGCCAGATAGAGTATTCTTGATTGGCATTTTTTTTCTTTCAAGACATTGAATATATCATCCCACTCCCTTCACCTCAAAGTATTTGCTGAAAAATCCACTGATAGTTTTACTGAGGGGCCTTGTACATAAAAAGTTGCTTTTCTCTTGCTGCTTTTAATATTCTGTTCTTGTCTTTAACTTTTGGCAATTATAATATGTCTCCTTAGGTACCTCTTTGGATTCATCTTCTTTGGAACTACCTGGGATTTCTGGATCTGGATGTCTGTTTCATTTCCCAGGTTGAGGAATTTTTTAACCATTACTTCTTTGAATAAGCATCCTGTCTCTCTCTTTCTCTCTTTCTCTCTCTCTCTATCTCTATCTCTTGCTCCCTCTCTCTCTCTCTCTCCTTCTTGACCACCTAAAATGCATGTTGGTCTGCTTGATGGGACGAATAAGTCCCTTAAGCTTTCTTCACTCTTTTTATTCTTCTTTTTCCCTCCTCTATTTGAACAAATCCCATTGTCCTGTCACTGATTCTTTCATTCGCTTGATCAAGTCTGCTGTTGAACAATTTTATTAACTTTTTCAGTTCAATTATTGTGTTCTGCAGCTCCATGATTTCTCTTTGATACTTTATTTGTATTTTTCTGTCTCTGTCAAAATTCTCACTTTCTTCCTTCTTTGCCCTCCTGACTCAGTGAACATATTTATGACCATTTTGAAATCTCTATTTGATAAATCCCTTATCTTTTTTTCACTGAGATCAATTTTGTAGAGGTTTATCTGTTCCTTTGTTTGAAATATATTTCCCTTGTTTCTTCCTTTTTTCACTCTTTGTGTTAATTTCCGCACATTAGATAAAATAGCTACCTCTCCCAGTATTGACAGATTGGTCTTGTGTAGGTGAACCTTGGCAATCTGCCCAGCCTGAGCTTCTGGTAGTCTTTCAAGTCTTTGCAATTGTCCAAAGCACCATCTTTGTTCTTAGTGACTTCCAGCATTTGAGGGTGTACCAATCCCTGTCAGTGTCCAAAGTGGAGGATTACATTCAACACCCAGATGTAGGCTAATTAGAAGCCAGACCTTCAAGCAGCAGCTGGGAAAGTATGTGGTTAAGCCCGTTCCAGGAAGAAACTGGGAGAAGGGCATTTTTGCTTGCTCCCTCTGTGCTGAGCCTGAGCATAAGGCCATTAGGGAGGGGGTGCTCTTGTGCCTGTTTTAAAACTGCTTCTTTGTTTGCTTCTTTGTCCTTTGTTTGTCCTTTTGTACTTGCGAATGCAAACTCCATTGGAATCAAAAGCCATAGTCCACAAAATTTATGGTGCCAGATGTATATACAAGCTCCTTCCAGAGAGATGCTGGCAACCTGGTTTTATCATTGGAGCAAGATGAAGGGAGAAGGCAAAGAAAGTGTCCATCAACTCCCTCTGCCTCTGGAGACGATTGCAGACAGGCCATAGATACATGTTAAATTAACAGTCTGGCCCTCAGGCAGCAACTAATAAAATATGCAGTCAAATCTCTTTCATTGAAAGACCTGGAGATTAACATTTTTGTCTGCTTCTTCTGTGCTAAGCCTTGGAGGGATAGTTACAGTGAGCGCTTACATGCGCATGCCTTTTAAGTTTGCTATGGTCCTCTGGATCCCATGGACGTGAGTTATTTTGGCTTTCAGAGTTATGTGTTTGTGGGCCCTGCTTCCTGCATAGGGGCCTTAAAAGTTGAGACACTATATGTGTGGTCCAAATCCTTCATTCCTCAGGGAGAACCTGAAAGTTAGGGATTCCCTCCTGATAGTATGGTGCTGTACCAGAGGTGGAGTTTATAAAGGGAGTATGTCTCAGCTTTTCCTACCCATTTTTAAATGGGTATTTTCTTAATCACCCAATGTAGACGAGTCACTCAGCTAATTTCTAGATTTCTTTCAGAGAGAATTGCTACACGCATAACTACAAATTTGGTGCATTTTTGAAAGGCAGGAAGTTCAGGAGCTTCCTCTACTGCCATCTCGGTTCCTCCCTTCTAGAGATATTTTTTATACTTTACTTTTGAACAATCATCAATGCATTGGGTTCCAAGTACCCTCCTAAAAATATGAACTTTTCTTCTGACTTTCAATGCCATAGTTTAATAGATCTCATTCACACCTTGATATGTATTTTTCTAAACCAGCTACTTCATTTATGTTTTAACTTCTCATGATCCACATATAAGTCTCTCCCTTTCTGTGTTTTCCAACATGTTGGTTCTTCTCCCCTGGACAACTTCTCTTCACCTCCTTGAGTCCCACCATTGTTCTCACCATCCATTTGCCTTGTGATGCTCAATGATGAAGCTGTTGTTATTCTCTTTGGATTGAGAGAGAGATTTAAATAATTGAATATCAGCTAAACTAATGATAAAGCCAATTGACAAATGAATAGTTCCAGGATTTGGGCATTTATATGTAATTTCTACTATGTGTCAGCTATAAATTTGATTACATTATTTTATATTATTTTGACTTTTATTTAAATATTTACTGATCCATGACTGTTTACCAAATACTGTTCTTTGAGCATGCTGGTATGCAGCAGTGAACTAGATGGACAACGTTACTCTTGTTCTACCTATAAATATAAAAATGATGTGGATCACCATGTCAAGTGTCACTTCTCCCCCTGGAACTCAAGATTTATGATGTTCTCACTTTTGAGAGGAATATTTAACAACTTCTTTTAAATCAATGGAGTTTTGTCTTAAATTCCACATTTTGGGTTTAGAGGTTTTACAATGTTCTCATTGGCCTGGGTGCCATGGTAGAATCCCTGAAGTGCAGAAATCAGCATAACCAAACTTCTTGGACTTTGTCCAAGGGAAGTATTAATAAACTTTAGGAAAAAGTTTTTCTTGGCCCTCTTATCACTGTTTAATCCTTAAATGTCTTAATGACATTGCAGGTCATAAATGATTCCTCAGGAGATTTGTATTCATTGCAGGTTGAGAAAGAGATTGTTGGAGTTGTGATAACATTAAACACTCTTTAGAGGTTCTGTAACATGATAGAGAAGATGACATAATGTAAGAATCCTGAGCTTTGGCACCAGACCAAATTGTATTTGAGTGCTGGTCTTTAAGTCATTAGCTGTATGATTTTGAAAAACCACTTAATATTTTGGGTATACTTGTCTTCATCTGAAGAATAAGGATGAATAATAACTGCATTTCAGGTGTGCTATTAAAATTACACGGAATGAAAGTGATTGCAATATATTGCTGCTTTGTATTTTGAAATCCCTCTCATTTGCGATCAAATGCTTCCAACTATGAAGAGAAGGTGGTTACAGAGGAAGAAACAATAAAATCATAGAAAACATCATGTAAATAATGGTAATAGTGTTAAGTGATAAGTTAAGGACAGCTGTAACAGATAAATTCCCAGAAATCTTAGTGGTTCACCATAATAAAACTCAATTTCTTGCTCAACTAACAACCTAATGAATATGTTCAGTCTGTAGTTTTCCACATGGTGATTTAAGGGCCTAATTTCTTTCCATCTCATGGTCCCACCATCTTTTAGAGCATCTGAGTCATTTACTTCTAGCCAGCAAGCAGAAAAGAATGAGGATGATGTGGTAGGTCTTTTAGGCCAGGTCTGAAAGGGACACCCATCATTTCCACCACATTTCAATAGCCTCTGTCACATGATCACCCCAAACAGAATGATTGGGAAATACAATCAACCCCTATGCCCAGGAAGAAAGGGAAATAAGTGTGGTAAGCAGTTAATTTCTGCCAAAAATGGTGAATACTGATCACCAGGGGAATTTGGTTATGGGAGAGTCATGCCAACATTATGTACTTAAATTATTAAATTTAGGAAAAATTGTGCTGTTTGTTGGGATCTTAAAAGAAAGAAAGACCTTTTGGAGACAGAAGAAAAACAAAATTATATAAAACATACACAGAACTTGAAATGGTGTGCATTCTTTTAACCACAAGAGTAAAGGTAACCAAAAATCCAGAAGAAATCTGATCAAATAGAATTTAAGTTTTCATTCAAAGCTTTAACTTATAATATTGACATTCTAATAAAAATAAACCCATGCACACAAGTAAAAATTAACTAGTTGTAAGGCCTGATATTACTAAGTTAATTTCACCTGGGAGAAATCCTGGATAGAAAGATAAGAATTGAGGGGTTTATTTCAAATTTTTTTTTGATAAAAGGATTGTGTCATGTTGAGGAAAATTAAATAGTAAGGTTTAAAAGTTACTAAAAGTTAAATGAGTATCAAATTCTTCAGGAAATTTTTGGTACCACTCACTTTGAGCTTGGTAAATGTTCAATGATACGACATACCAACCTTATTTTTCCTGCGTCTACTCTGGGATATCTCTGGGGAAGGAAATCCCTATAACAGAAAACTTGACCTAGGAAATTTACACTCACATTTCCTGTGGTTCAGAGCAGTCTAGACAGTCTGCTTCTTGTGTTGCTTTTCCTACCTTATCAGTGTCCTGGAAGGTTGAGAGCAAGAGCAGCAAGTTCACAAAACTGAAAAGGAAGTTTCATGTAAGGACTTCTTCCTCATCTTGATTTCTTCTTGCTCAGAGGGTTTTACTTTTCTCCTAACACTGGAGGTTTGGGGGATATTAAACTGTCTCTTTGCTTATTTCTTTTTCATGTCCATGATTATTTTTATCTATAATGAATAAGAAAGTTGCCTTGTTTTAGGAAGAACCTGGGTTTGGCCCAAGTCTCCCTGGATCCCAAAGAAAGAATTAGAGGAAGATTTCATTTGGCAGAGGTAATCCCTTTCCTTGGTGTTCCAATTCTCTGGCCATAATACCCTGAATGAAACATCTAATTTTCTTCAGCTTTTTTAGTCTCCAATCTCTCTCCCCTGTCTATTTAAGTATTATATCAAAGATTACAAATTTGCCAAAGAAGTAAAAAAAATCAGTGAGAAACTCAAGTAATGTAAAGACAAACATGGATGAATTCCTGAATGGGGAAAGCTTTGGAGCCCACAAATAATCAAAATGAACAAAACTTATGGACTAAATCAAGCCTGCTTTGTGTTTTGTACAACTAAGGATGCAGCCACACCTATCTATTTAGGCATTGTCAGTGGCGGCTTTCTCACCACGACAGAGGTGAATCATTTTGACAGAGAACATATGATGTGGTCTCCTAGATTAACTTTTTAGTCTTGGAGTAAAATATTTACTATCTTACTAGCCCTTTGGAGAAAAACATTGTTGATCCCTGAACTAGATTGTCATAGATCAGGGGTCCCTAAACCCGGGGCCACCAACCAGTAGCAGTCATTGGCATGTTAGGAACCTGGCTGCACAGCAGGAGGTGAGCAGTGGGAGAGGGAGCAAAGCTTCATCTACTGTTCCCCATCGCTCCCCATCACTCCCCATTGCTCGAATTACTGCCTGAACCAACCCCCCACACAACACTACACTTCGTCCATGGAAAAATTGTCTTCCACGAAACTGGTCCCTGGTACCAAAAAAGTTGGGGACGGCTGTCATAGATGGAATTGAAGAATAATCCAGGTATAAAATAATAGAAGCTTTATGGCAGAGAGGGAAATTTGAGCATGCAGTTTATCGTTATAGTAAGTAAACAGCAAAAAGTACACACACACATATATATATATATATATATATATACATATGTGTATATATACATGTATGCATATGTATATCTATATAGTTATGTTTCCCTTTAGTTATTTTATTTATATATTATATGCATATATATGTATATTATGTATACATGTACATATAAAAGTACATTCAAATATAAATTCATATATATGAAATGAACATCTGCTCTTTGAGAATAGTGATCTTATGTTTAATTATTTTTTTAATCCTTTCCAGTACTTAAAGTAGGTCTAATGTAGGAAGTAACAACAGTTCTGGCTAACCAAATGCACTTAACTTCAAAAAACTTTATGATTACCCATATCTCTATCTCTAGGCACTTATCTTTGTTCTTAGTTTGGGCAAATATTGACTACAGGACATTTGAATATTGAATAGAGGACATTTTCTATTCTTCTTCAGGGTCACTAAACTGGAACGTGTCTTGAGAATTAAGAGGACTTTAATTAAAGCTTAAATATAACAAGAATGTTTGCCACTTTTCATATTTTTCTTGTGGCCAGGCTTCAGTGATAATGAGACTAAGGTCATGGATCTGATCCCCATATGGGCCACTTAACTCTGATCTATTCCAAGTTTAAAAACATTATGAAGCTTTTACAATGTGCCAAGCACTGTGCAATTCATTAAGACTATAAAACTGAATAAGACACAGCTACTTTCTTCAAGGATCCTAGAGCCTGGTGGAAAAGATTGGATAAATCTAGTGCATGAAATGACTGAAGTTATAAGTAATGTTATACGAGATATAGACAAATTGCTGCAAATATTCAAGAAGGAAAGAGTAGGAAGAATTATGAAAAAAATTATGGAAGAGTCTGTATTTTCAGGGTGCCTCAAAGGCAGATACTATTTCATTTTTAGGTAAGAAGATGAGGCAGGGAGCTTTGTAAGTAGAAAGTAGCTGAAAAAAAATGTGATATATTTAGTAAACACCACCAGATTCCAAGTTTCTCAGTGTATGGGCTATACATATGAGAGTAATGAGATTAAATGTTTATGAAAGCTTTGTGGAGATGTTTAGGGAACTATGGAGAATTCCACAATTTGCATGTTGGTTTTAAAGTGTAGGTATAATCTCCAATGAATTTATCTGGTAGGACTGGAATTAGAAGAGAGATAAGGGATGAACAGACAGACCTGAAAGTCTTCTACATAGAAGTTGTTTACACAGATATTATTGTGATGGACCCAATATCCAGAGATGCATGTATAGAAAGAGAAGTGATGAGTTCTTACAATAGAACCTTGGATCATGAATATGTTTGAGAAAAAGTGAAGTCATCTTTGTAAACAGATAGTGAAAGAGCCCAAGAAATAATGTGGATCTCCAGGATAGTTTCATGTCCCGGAGGAAGAACACATTTCAGGCAATCTTATCACAAATAGCAGTAAAGAAGCCTGGAAATATGCATAAAAGCTTCCATTGTAAAACATGCAGCCAAGATAACATAGTAAATGACAGTAAAATTAATAAAAAGGTAGAAATGTCACCCTAAGGATTAACCAGAAGTCAGAGGCTTAAAAATTTTAGGAGCATCCAGAGCCAGCTAAGTGTTACTGGTTTTGTTTCAAGAGAATGAATTTGGGTCAATCATTCTAAACCAGTCATAGCAAATGGGAAAAACTAACCCAATCATGTACACTCTGTCAGGAAGAAAACATGTAGTAGGCAGTGTGAAGCTTTTAAAAAAGAGATCAAATGGCTTTATTTAAACTTTAATTAAGTCCATTTATGTCTCAAGATCAGATGACTTGAATTTGTCAATGCATATAAATGTCCTGGACAGAGAGGCTTTTCAGAGGAGCTGATATGTGTAGTCTCTCCTCCTTATCAGGTTTATCCCACTTAGATGGCTCTGATTATCCTAGTTCTGTAATTTCTACAATTAAGAGCATAGGGATAACTCCTCACATTGGGTTTCATGGCCATCATGCAATGTTTTGATGATAAATTGGCCCATTTGTTTAGCTTGCAGAATAGAGGGTAAAATTTGCTGACTAGAATATTCCAGTTCATGTCACATAATATATTAGTAAGTTGGCATTCTGATTTATACAAACTATTAATCTCTGGATATATTGTTGAATATCAGTGTCTGGATCTGCCTTCATGAGAACCAGACATGAAAAGTAATACACTACCCAACTGATTTCCATTGATTTATTCAGAGCTAGGGATACTACTTTTGTGCTACTGCTGCTGAGTTAATAGCACTGTTTTTGTTACTCAACACTGTTTAACAAACCATCCTAAACTTCAGTAGCTTAGAACAACAATTTATTACTTCTCAGAAATCTGCAGTCTGGGCTGGACGCTGCTGGGCAGTTCTACTCCAAGCGGTACCTGATAGGGTTGGCAGTGTAGGCTTGTGTCTTCATTCACGTGTCTGTGATGGTTAGAACCAGGAGGGACCAGATCAGCATCTCTCTCTTCTTCATGTAGTCTCTCTACATGTCTGACTTGCACTTTCTCAGAGTAGGTTGAGTCTCAGCTTAGCTGAACATCTTATGTGGAAGCCAGTTTCCAAAGGAGAGGAAGCAGAAGTTGGCAGTTATTTTAAAAGCTAGGAGAAACTGGCACAACATCCCTTCTGCTACATGTTATTTGTGAAAGTAAGTCAGATTCAAGGGGAGGTGAAACAGACTCCAGCTTTAATGTGAGGAGTGACATGCACATATAAGAAAGAAGGAATTGATGGCTGTCATCTCATACACACAGGGTAACAGGCATCTAATAAACACTCAATAAATGTTGAATAAATGTGAATAAATGAGTCAGTGGCTTGCAACAAAAGAACTCTTCTACTTAGAACAAGGTCTAATATTTTTTTTGTAATTTATATATATCTCAAAGGAACCTTATTTTTGTATTAAATAGAGTTGAAAATTTAATTTTTCTCAATGACAGTATATTCTTTGGCTATTTGTAAAGAAAAAAAGAAAGAAAGAAAGAAAATCAAGAGAGACCTTCAGAATAACTGAAAGTAAAACATTAATAATAATAGTAGTAGTAACTAATATATATAGTGCTTTCTATGTGCTAGGAATTATTATAACTCTTTTATGTTTAATAATTATAAAAATCCTACTTTAAGGTTGAGGAAACCAAAGCACAGAATAGTGAAGTCAAAATCACTTTGCTGGTAAGTGACAGAGTCTACATTCAAACCTAGGTCTGAACCACTATGTTGTGCCATCTCTCCTACCTAAAGGAAATAATAGGTTTTACATTGGAATAAATTATTTTCCTTTCCATTCATCCTCATCATCTTTCTATCCTTGCCTCCTAGCTTCTCTGTCTTCAGTAAAAGTAGAATTTTAATTATTGTATAATGGTGAGAATAGTGATAAATTGTCTTTACATTGTACTTTGAAATACATGAATACATGTTTACTAATTATACCTCTCTACATAACTGGGAGTATTTGACTGGGGAATAGGACCCAATTAGCTGATTAATGTATGCCAACTTTCAACACACCCACCTTAGAGAACAAAGGAGGAAGAATGGAATATATCAATGAGAAATTTTTAGGATTTAGCTAGTGAAATAAGTTTATAGGAAGATTGGTATTAATACATTTCATTTAGGACTTCTGATGCTCATTTCTTCAAACAACACACAGGAAATCTAAAGAGAATCAGACCCAGAAAACCCCTGGGAAGATTTTCATTTGTTGAAGATGTCTTCCTCAATTCTGAATTCATATCATAACTATACAAGTAGTTACTTGAACTAACATGTCCAGTCAAATCAAACAGTTATTTTACTAAGTGTTTTGTTTTTATGTATAAGAAAATTTTGGAAAACAACCAAGTGCTTAGATTTGATTAAGGAACATAGATTTTAACTTTATACCATGGGTTTGAATTCTAAATCCTGCCTTCTCTCTAATTGGTTAAGTGAATTTAAGAGTACTAGTTAATATCTCAAAGACTTTCTCCCTCTATAAAATAAAAAAAAAAACTGTACTTATCTCACTGTGCCTTAAAGAAAGTTAAGAAAGAGAACTCATTTAAATATCTATTTCTATGCCTGGCATATGTAGTGTGAGTACTTTATAAACGGCCATTTCCTTAATTTAATTGCAAATTATTACTTATAAAATTACTTGCTACTAACATATTTTGAAATTTGAATATTTTGAAACCTTTTGTGTTAGACATTTTTTTTTTTTTTTTTTTTGGGGTACACAGGCCTCTCACTGTTATGGCCTCTCCCATTGCAGAGCACAGGCTCCGGACGCGCAGGCTCAGCGGCCATGGCTCACGGGCCCAGCTGCTCCATGGCACGTGGGATCTTCCCGGACAGGGGCACGAACCCATGTCCCCTGCATCTGCAGGCGGACTCTCAACCACTGCACCAACAGGGAAGCCCTAGACTTTTTTAAAATTTATGTAGTTGGTCATAATGATAGTAATACCATATTTTATGTAGGTTTTGCAGTTTAAAATATGATTTTATATTTCCTGGAATTTTTGCAACATACTTTTAAAAAGCAATAATTGATATCCCTATTTTCAGATGACAAATATGGAGCCATGAGATTTAGTTATTTGCCCAGAATTCAGTTCTTTCTCTAGAACTCAACCACGTATAAGGTAGACATAACCTTTAAGAGTGCTTTGAAAGGAAAACCTCTTATGATGAATGTGATATTGAGAAATTTTACCAAAGTGTGTTTTGAATCCCAGCTCAATCCTCAAGCTACTGTCTCATCTGTTTCCTTTCTACAAATTATAAAATTTTTAAAAGTTCTCTCTACTAGACTACCTCCACTGCCTCCTCCTCCTTCCCTCTTTACTTTGTGTTAATCTGTTCCTATCCCCATTACAGCAAAAAACATCTGATATAGAAATTTAATTTCCAATTATTCCATTCTGGCAAGACTTTCCTTAGTCTCAATCTTCCTTGATTTTTCTATTGCAATTAACACTAAAGATCACTTCCTCCCTGTGCTTGCTTGTTCTCTGACTGCTTTCTCCCTTTCCACGGAAAAATATACAGGTAGTCTTAATGGCTTTTCCTTCTATTGTATTCTTTTCTTGATTGAATTCATCCATGCATTGCTTCTACTCTGATTCTTATATTGATGACAAAAAAATCTACACGTTTTGTCAAACCTTCTTATGTAGCTTCACTTCCATAGTTTTAAATGTTTCTTGCCCACTGCCACCAGGGTGGCCAACTGAGAGATTTAAAACCACTCAGAAATTTTAGTGATTCTACAAGGGCAGTACTGAAGGCCCAAGGAGAGGTGAGCATATGTGAGAGGCATGGAGATGACTCCTATTTTGACTGAAGAATAAAAGGCATGAAGGCAAGAAGTTGGAGATAAATTTACCAGGAAGTTGGAGTGAGATTATGATGTCATTCCAAAGATTTTGGACTTGCTACTGCAAGAAACTGATAGAAAGAACCTCTCCTTTCCCCTTTCTTTCCTACTTTCTAACCTTGTATTTCTGCTTTTAAATCTACCAAACTATTTGAATATATGGTGGCAACACTTAATAAGAATGAACCTGTAGCCCCTTAGTTCTGTTCTTTAATTATGTCCCACGTAATTTAGAATTATTCTGCATTGTACCATACTTACCTTTCAACTCCTGATCTCTTGTCTCTTTTCCTGTCTTTGACCTTGTATCAGAAATGCAATGCAAGCATTGGACTTGGGCTGGACGTGCTCAAGTGCATGCTTTTATTAAGACATTAGACCACCCTTTGCTGACCTCAGTATACATGGGAACTAAATAATCACCTATGCTTTTTCTAATTTTCTAATTCCCTGGGAGCAAATGCATTTTGATGTCATGTGAATCAGACAAAACAAAGTGCTTTGCTGAACTAAAAATGATCTGTTTCCCACATATGTAAGCACAGTATCTCTTGAAAATCACTTCTTGAGTAAGGCCAAAGAACATTTTATCTGCAAATTTCTCAGGTCTCTACTCAAAAATCTGTGTAATGCATATGGTAGAGTCAGATTCTGTGAGACTCTGAATTTGCCCAGACCTTAGTTTCATCTCATTCAGATGCAAACAAAAAGTCTGTAATGAGAAAACTCATTTGCGAGGAGCTTTGTGATCCAGAGGTGTCAGAGCAAGGGGAGAACTGAATGTTATTACTGATTCCAAACTTAGTCCTCTCTCCCTACCAGTTTTGAATCCAGTACTAATTTCCAGCAAACCCGAGATTTGAAGCCTCATTGTCTATTCAGGCAAACTTTTCACCTGGCTATCATCCATTTGAGGGCCTGACATGCCTTTATTGAATGAGATATTTTGCTTTGGGTAAATAAAAATGCCTGAAAGATTTAAATAGAACATTAAATTAGTTTCAACTGCTTTCTTCAATGCCACCAGAGTCTTGGAGAAAACAGAGTGAAACGACTGATCTATTTCTGCCGTTTGCAAAATGCATCTATGTATACAGACAATTCTGATTATCCTTCTGATGAATTAACCCTCTGGGTTACTAAGCTGCCTTGTCCCAAAGCTAAACAAGAGCGGT
>NW_006771990.1:310533-346471 GCF_000442215.2 Lipotes vexillifer
GGGAAAGATGCTCTGCTAAAAATGCTGCTTTCTAACTGGACAGAAATTAGACATATCATGGGGACATAATAATACATAGAAACCACCAGCTTAAATCCAAGACCAAAAGAAGTTGGTGTTAAACAGAGGTGCAGCAGAGTGCTGTGGCAAGTACTTAGAAAGGAATAATCAGTTCTGTACAGGGGCTATGAAAAACCTTTAGAGACAAGGAGCATTTGAGCTTGTTTATGAAGGCCATATGGCATCTTAAAGGTAGGCAGATGGGACAAGTGTTCCTGATTGCGAAAAGAAAAGTCCAGAAGCATGATAAAACCTGCCACATACAGGGATTCCCCCTCTGCAGCCAGAATATCCCTCATTGAGGGAAGTAGTGAGTAATGAAGCTGCAAAGATGGATCCCAGAGTGATCTGTTTCAGTGGATGGTGGGTATTTGCAGATTAGGGACTTAAACATGAGGCAAAGCAACTCTGAAACTTTATCTCCAAGAATCTTCACAATGGCTGATATCACTGGTGATGAGAGAAAACAAAAATATCATTTCACTTGATATTCTATTCCCTAAGGGAGAGTGTATTAACTGGGAGACAAAATATTGGCCAGAATTAAAGTCTATTTAGGGAATGTACATATTTTGCTGGCCCTACTTCTGATTTGAAATCGAGAACAACTTAAATTATAATAGTTATTATTTGTGGTGCCCTCTCTCTCTCTAGAGAGAGAGACAATGTGTGTGTATATATGTATATATAGAGAGAGAAAGAGAGAGGTATCATTTATTGAAGAGTCCCTGTGGGGCAGGTACTTTATATTGTTCTCATTTGAATGTTAACAATTACTCTGCAAATTAAAATTATTATCCCAATTTTCAGGGAAGAAAATGGAGTAAATGTTTAGAAAGTTTAAACATGTTGCTCAGGACACACAACTATTTTGTGATGGAGCTACAATCTAAACAAGAGAGCCTCTGATATATTGATAGAAGTCTTTCCATTACACATGATGTTTGCAGAAATAAGTGGTGCTGAATAGTTTGGATGTTTCAAGTTGTCAAGTTATAAGTCTACAAATATCAAAACTTTCTAAAGTTTTAATTTTTTCAAGGAAATTCTTTGAAAATGTGCTATATTTTACTTTGCCTTCTATAGTAGAGTTTTGAACATAACAATTCTTTTCTTCATGAATTCTCAGGAACCTTTTAGTGGACAAATATATCAAACAATGGCTCCCTCCAATCTTCCTTATTGTTCTTTCTTATGATCCTCTACTAAGGCCTCCTTCTTCTATTGCTCATGAAAGGACAATGTTCCTCAAATCATTATCTTCTCACTCTTCTCTTATTTGTCTACACACACTCCTTGTATAATATTATAGTCTCACAGTTTCAATTCTCCCCTGTGGTAGCCTGAACAATGGCTTAATATCCGAACCTGTTAATATGTTACCTTACATAGTAAAAATGACTTTTCTGATATGAGTTAGTTAAAGATCTTGAAATAGGGAGCTCATCCTGGATAATCTGAGTGGCCAAATATAATCACAAGAGACCCATGGGAGACAAGAGGGTCAGAGAGAAAGAAGATGTAAGGACAGAATCATAGATAAGAAAGGAGAATAAATGCTATGCTGCTGGCTTTGAAGATGATAAAAGGGGCCACAAGCTAAGGAATGTAGGCAGCCTCTCTAGAAGCTGTAAAAGGGAAAGAAATTGATCCTCCTTTAGAGCCTCCAGAAGGAATGCAGGCCTGGCAACACCTTGATTTTAGCTCAGTAAAACTGACTGTGAACTTCTGACCTCCAGAACAGTAAGACAATACATTCATGTGGTTTTAAAACACTAAGTCTGTGGTGATTTGTCACAGCAGTAATTGGAAACAAATATAGTTCCCATATACTAAGAACTTTCAAGTCTTTGAGTCTAGTTCACATCTCTCTCCTGAACTTCAGAATTTAATATAAAACTACTTGCTGATTATCTCAACCCAAACATCCCACAAATACATAGTCACACTGAATCCAGCCATCACTACCACCCACCCACTGAATTAGCTAGAAACCTTAGAAATCCTCTTTGACTTCTTCTTTGCCAACACTCAGAGCCAAGCTTTGACTCAAAGCTGGTCTTAATCTACCCTAACAAAAACTAGTGAAAGATTAAGCCACAGCTTTGCTTCATAGAACAAATCATAATTTTAGCATGACATTCATTCAAAGCTTGCTTGCCATTTATCTACCAAAATGTTAAAATGTCTCAATAAGGCACAGATAGTCTCTAGCTATAAGACATGCAATTCATTGGTGAACTTTGAAATATGAGCTGGCTCCAATGGGGAAAAAAAAACCAAAAACATAGAGATATAGACTAAATGTAGAGAAAAAACAGAGTGGTAAATGTAATTTTCTAAAAGAGTCTTTCCGCATGGTGACTAAATGAACTTACATTCAAGAAATGTCAGTCAAATCCACACATCACACTTCAGCTCATACCTAGGGAATCATATTCAGTTCTTGATGACACAGTTTTTTGAGTGATACCAGAATAACTGAGTATTTAGAGGAGAATGACTAGAAAAGAGAAGGAAATCATAAAATTTTTATATGAAGAATGAAAGAAAAAATAAAAAAGATTCAATGGGTCTAGAATATTAAAGTGTTGACATGGCATGAGCTCAGAAGTTCAAACTAAAACAAAAATCTGTAAATGCATTTTGGCTTCCCAATAGTTGAGGATGGAAAGATTACCAATAGTAGTTAAATATTCATTATCATCCATATGGAATGACTTATAGGAAAAAGAGGAAGCCTGGCATTTTTATTAGCAATTAAGATTAAGCTGAATAACCATTTGGTACCAAAGCTATTGAGAGGAAATACTATGCAGTAGGAACAAATGGGCTATAAAGTGTAAAAAAGAAAGGCTTGATTTGCATTCTGATTTTGCAACTGCTTCATTGGCATGTGAACATATGTAAGTCATTTTACATCTCAGAGCCTAATTTTTCTTCTCTATAAATTGTAAATAATTTCTTTAAAATCAGTGAGTTTTTGTAAGGATAAGTTAAATAATGCATGAAAGGATTTAGTAAACTGCCTGTCACACAGATCAAATTTCAATAAATTGCGGTATTACTAGAAGTAGGAGAATTCAAACACTGGATAATACATTAGTCTAGATGACCTTTAAGATATTTGTAAAAATATGTTTCCAACAAAATAGATCACTAGAAAAAAATTTTTCTCTAGAAATAACTGTGAAATGCTGAAGAAATATAACTAATATACTTTAAAATGTAGATCTTAGGAAATAGGAAAACTAGGGAAATATCCAAGGAGCAGCACTCAAAGGAGAATGGAAACCAGAGTGGTTAAGCTAAAGCTTTGGCTACCCTAAGAACATATGCTCATCTCACTAACCTTGAGGTTTAGTTTATATGGCCTCAAAATGACAGGAGATAAATATTAGGCTTGTGTGAAATGAGGAGATAAAATTAGGGTCTTATAAGTCAGAATCCTTGGTGCATTGAATGAGAAGTAAATTCTCCACATAAGAGAGAGGAAAAGGAAGATTGAAGATCTTAACTCAGACTCTAATATGGAAAGACAAAATAAAGACATTCTCTCCAGAGAAGTTATAAACCCAGGCCTGATATCACTCAGGCAAGTGCATGATACAGGACCTACCCCACTGAGTGGTCACATAAAAGGAGACCTAAGTAAGCTAGGCAGAAACAAAGACAAATCCATCAGGTCACATTTGATCTATCAGGCCACATTTGATCTTAAGATTCTCCAAGGTAAGTACCATCCAAAATGAGTTCAAATTACAAAATTAAAAACCCATAAACAAATCACCATAAATGGTTAGGCAAGACCATACTAAAATTAAATTTGAAAAAAAAATCACTGATAATTAGATACAAAATATGAAATAATTATGTTTACAATGACTTAATAACTAAAATAAGGAAGTAAAATATGAGGGGAAAATCCACAATTAAATACATAGGCATACTTGAAAAAGCATCTATTATAACTTCTAGAAATAAAAACTAAGGTCTTTGACATTTTAAAACATCAATGAATTCTTTAAATATTGCATTAGCACAGCTGAAGATAGATTTAGTAAACTGGATATTAAATTTAAAGAATGTACCCAGAATAAGCCACAGAAAGATAAAACAAGGAAAATAAAAATTATATTAAGAAGTAGAGAGAACATAAAAAGGTTTAAAATATATAACTTTGAGAAAAAAGAATAAGAATAAGGAGAATATAGAAATATCATATTTGAAAAAGGCTGAGCCTTTTTCCAAATTTATGGAAAATAAAAATACTCAAGTTCAAGAAGCACAAAATGCTCAAATAAAACAAATACAACTAGATCCACATTTAGGCATGTTGTAATGAAACTGCAGAACATTATTTAAAAAAAAGATTTTTCAAAGGTGAAAGAAAGAAAACGTGATGTTCACGTTTTTAAATTGACATGTAACACAACCACAAACGTAGTGGCTTAATACAACACACATTGTCTCAAGGTTTCTATGGTTAGGGGGTCTGGGCAAAGCCTAATTATATCTTTTGGTTAGGTCTCAGAAGGATGCAATTAAGTTGTCAGCTAGGCAGTTTTCTCACCTGTATCTTGGGGTTCTCTTTCACACTCATTCATATTGTGTGTAGAATTCAGTTCTACATGGTTGTAACACTGAGGCCCTCAGCTCCAAGAGGACTGCCCTCACCATACACAGTTCACAAATGAATTTTTTGCTTTTTTAAGGCCAATGGAAGAGCATCTCTCTCTTCAGGAAGGTCCCAGTATATCTTTTGTGGACTTTCACCTCATTAAATCAGTCTCACACAGGATTAATCTCACTTTTATTTACCTTAAAATCAACACACTTGTCACCTTAATCATGTTTGCAAAATCCCTTCAACTTTGCCATGTAATGCAATCTAATCTTCAGGGTGTTACCCCATCTTAGTCACAGAACCTATAAAACCCAAGAGGAGGGGATTATACAATGTGTGTACGTCAAGGGTGGGAATCTTGGAGGCTTTTCTGGAATGGAGTTACAAGTATACTAATGGTAGTTCTACAGCAAACACAGAAGCCATAAGACAATGAAATTCTATTTCAAAATACTGAGAGAAAATAACTCAATATAAATTTACCAGGGGAAAACTAAGTTTTCACCTAATCATCCTCACTAAAGTAACTCATAAAAATGTATATTGAGAAGGAAATGAAACACTGAAGGAGGAACTAAAAGACTAGAAGCAAAGGTAAGCAACAAAATTATAAAATATATGGGTAAATTCAAAACACTTTTGACTAGACAATAACATGTAAGACAGGATGGAGATGATTAAAATAAATCCAAATTTCTGCGTTCAGGATGAAGAAGTGATATTGACTAAATTTAGTATCCTTAAAATGACATATACATGTTAAAACTGTAGATGTATTCACTAAAATAATAGAATTTTATTGCAATAGTTGTAAATAAGTAGAAGCAGAAAAATCAGGGAGAGGACATAAATAATCCTGAGGAAGGCATCCAACGAAGAGGTAGGAAAAAAGTCATAGAAGAAACCACACACACAGAACCTACAACATCATATACAACACCTGGAACCAGCTTGCTGAATGATACACAGGAGCTCTGTAAAAACAAAAGTAAGCAGATGTAGATTCTTGGCCAGGTATAGGTTTAATTTTTTTGGTAAAAACCCATCCTGTAGGAATAGTCATCAGATGCTTAAGAGAAGTAGCTTCTTAACAATTGTACCATATTTATATACATCCCTTCAAGCTGCGGACCCCAAGGCAAATTCCAGGAAAAGGAAAGTCTTGGAAATTCACACCAGGTGTCCACCCACAGCTCTCTCTGATCAGAAGAATTCAGATAGCAATTAACACCAATAGCAGCAGTAAGGAAGGAAGACATCCCAGACATTCTAGAAATGCTCCCACCTCATGTCACTCACTCCACTCTGCTAGAGAAACCCATGGAAGGAATGACAGATGATAAGAAGTGGGGGGCCCTCATGGACCAAAAGTATGTCCTTAAGTCTTTGAACTTTCTCTAAGGATAGCTTTTTGGGTGGCCTTATACTCTAGAGATTAATGTACTAAGTGAAGGAAATCAGACAAAGAGAAATATCATATGATATCACTGACATGTGGAATCTAAAAAACAAGAGGATACAAATGAACTTATTTACGAAACAGAAAAATACTCACAGACTTCAAAAACAAACTTATGGTTACCAAATGGGTAATGTGGTGGGGGAGGGATACATTAGGAGTTTAGGATTAACATATACAAACTACTGTATATAAAATTGATAATTAACAAGGAACTACCTTATAGCACTGGAAACTCTACTCAGTACTCTGTAATAACCTATATGGGAAAAGAATCTGAGAAAGAATGGATATATATATATATATATATATATATATATATACTTCTGTACACCTGAAACTAACATATTTTAAATCAACTATACTTCAATATAAAATAAAAATTAATTTAAAAACATATCTAAAGACGCTTTCAGTTTCATTGTTTTAAAATTCACCTAAGACTATTTACTCTTAAAAGTCCCCAAATAAATTACATGCCCTATACTCAGAATACAGATAAACCTCCCCAGCCCTCCACCTGAGGTTTTCTTTCTCTACTGTTTTCTAGATAAATTTATTTCTATATTTATAGCCATATTCATATATAAGGATATAACCATATGTCTTTATATACATATATACATAAACATATATATATATATATATAGCTACATTCATATTTATATCTATTTATAAATTCTTTCTATTCCTATCTTCTCACTCAAACCAGAATCATTGATTTACTTACAGGGTCCATTTAACTAAATATTTTTTCTCTTCCCTGTTCCCAACCTTTTGTCCATTCCTTAAAGGCAGGACAGTCTCTGCTCAAGGCTTAAACAGATAATTTTCTCTTTAGCCAAGGAAACTGGAGAGTCAGTTGCTGCACAATGTAATCAGCTATTAAAGGGTTAGGTGTCCCCTTTTCATCACAGGAGTTGATATTTTGCTACCTGCTACCTCCAAGGGACCATTAGATAAAAGTTTCCCCAGTAATTGCTGTAGGGTCTACAGGATTTCACAGGAGATGAAATTATTTACCTGATGATAAATCAATACCCTTCTCAAAGGGTTTTTTATACATTCAGCAAAGCAAACGTGACTTTTTCTTTCATCTTTCTATTTGCCTTTCAAATCTTCTTGCTCACAGCTAGCTTGGTTTTTAAAAAGACATGGAGGCATGTGCATGAAATTTTACGTGTGTGTATGATATGTAAGAGCGTGTGCATGTGTATGTGTGTGCATGTGTGTGTGTGTAATTGTGTGTGAGTGGAGAATACTATGTGTGCTGTGTGTTTCTGAATATTTGAGTATATTTTCTGGCCCAGAAATACATCCCAAATGTGCTGTTGCTTCCTTATACTCTACATTGCCAGGTGATGTTTTGTCGAATATTCTCAGCTATCCACCACCACAATGAACACATGCAAAGAAAATCTTTGTTTTCCAAGGGACTGTTGGCAAAGGAAGGTCATGGGAGGATAGTGCTGGCTTGTACACTTTTCTGACATCACAATATAAGGTCATGCCATGAAGGATCATTGATGCTTTACATTATGTCTCTAAACTGGACTGCTATCACATAACCTGAAGTTAGAGGACATATGATGATGCTTACCTGCCCTGGGTCTCCTGTTTTGGGGGGAGGGAATAAAAAGGGGAAAAATAATCTATGTTATGTTTCCTCCTCTTTGTGTAAGTTCTTTAATCTAACTCTTCCCTTTCGAAGATGTTCATATTCCCACCACCACCCAAATCTAGGCCCACTTATCTGCCTGACTGGTAGCCACCTTTTCTTCCAACTTCCCTCCAATCCATCATGTCTGTGTTGAACGCATAATAATATAATGTTCTAAAATAACACTGAGTGCTCACAGAACAACATACATACTCCTTTGCCTAAAATTCAAGGGCCTTCACAATCCAGCCCCAAGACCACTCATCTAGCTCTGTCCATCAGTACATAAGTGACCCTCAGCTGTGGCTGCACATAAGAGCCATCCAGGGTCCCCAGCCTAGAGCAAGTATATCAGAATATCTGCAGAAGATAGGGAGACCAACCATCCCTCTCTTTCAAAGACTGAGGCTTTTTCTGGGACTCAGAATTTTCAGTGCTAAAATCGAGAAATTCTTGGGCAAACTGATGAGACTGGTGGACCTGAGCCTTTCCATCAGAATGTTTCCCTGTTGTTTATGAAGCTCATCAAAAGGATGCTTACAGGCTCCCTGTGTTCAACCAGCTTCTCCTCACCTTCATCAGTTGACTCTGTCCTAAACTGATCTTTTCTCTGAGTCTTCTGCATGTTGTTCAACTTCTTATGACAGTGTTCTCGCTCTACCTGGGTTAAATGCAAGGTTTCTCCATGGTTAGTAACAGAGTACAAAAGCCCTATACTTCATATTTGATGCCTCTGCTTTGCTGTCAGTTAGCCTCCACAGGAGAGATAAAAGCCCTGCTCTCCAACACCAACAGAGAACATCAAAAACCTCCATACGTAGAGGTTCAACTTTCACCACTGAGAAGTCCTTTAAAAAATAATAGTTAACATTCCAGTTGAAAGCTTCATACTTGGCATCAATCCACTATGTAGAGTCTTCACTCTGAACAATGAATAAAATATTTCTTCTATACTGAATGACTGGAAAGTTATTCTGGTGGCTATTTCAAAACAAAATGACATATTTCAAAGTAATTTGCTTCCTTTATCCATAGAAACTACTAGAAACATTTAAATTTAGTCCTTTTGAAAAGTCTATTTCTAAATACCTCACTACAAATACTTGCTGTATATGAAAATATATTTTTCTATTTATGTATCCATGTCTTGACATCTCTCTACATATAGTAGGCATAATAGAGATCATGTGAGTGTATGCATTTTTGCATTTTCTCCCCATTTTTTCTTACTCCTCCACCTTTCCCTATTTATTTTGTCAGTTTTCCAACTAAATATCTCCACTAAGAAAGAACACAGAACAAAGCAAAAGAATAAAATACATTAATTTTTCACTCTCAAAATTTCAAACATATATTTGAACTCACAAAAAAAGTATTTGAAGTGTCCATACTTTTTTAAGTTTTATTTTAATTGAATGGAGTCTTTAAATCCTCCGTTGCTTTACAATTTTCAAAAGTTTCACACACATGATTTCATATAATCCCATAATAACCTTTTTTTAACTCCTGTATCCCTATATTGCCCCTCCTCCCTTCCCTCTCTCCACTGGTAATCATTAGTTTGTTCTCTATATCTGTCTCATTCTTTTTTGTTTTATTCACTAGTTTGTTGTATTTTTTAGATTCCATGTATAAGTGATATCATACATTACTGGTCTTTCTCTGTCTGACTTATTTCATTTAGCATAAATCCCTCCAAGTCTATTCATATTGCTGCAAGTGGCAAAATTTCAATTTTTTATGGCTGAGTAGTATTCCATTGCATATATATACCATATCTTTTTTATCCATTCATCTGTTTTTGGACTTTAGGTTTCTTCCATGTCTTGGCTATTGTACATAATGCTGCTATGAACATTGGGGTTCATGTATCTTTTCAAGTTAGTGTTTTTGATTTTATTGGATATATGCCCAGGAGTGGAATTGCTGGGTCACATGGTAAATTTCTCAAAAAAACCCTAAATATAGAAGTGTCCATACCTTTTGTATTTGAAGAATTTAACACCTGAAGGGGCACTGAGTCCTTGCATTATGGGGTTGGGGCAAAAAGACAATGAAATTTAAATAACTACTACTGATGTAATTTAATTCATATTCATAACATGGTGAAATATTTAAGATATACAAATACACATTATGTAGAAGAAAAGAGGGGGAATAAATAAAAGAAATATATATATACCAGACCAAATTTGCAAAAAGTGTTTGTTTTTCTGTTTCTGAATAAAATCACAATGCCTTGAACATATTGTTTGATTAATACATGTCAATAATAAAAGCAATAATGAGATCCATATAGAAAAATTCATCTCTGCTGTTTCTAGAATATTGAGTTTGAAACTTACAACTTGCCCTGTTTAAAATTATTAAAAATTATCTCCATGTGCTAAACCTATTAACACTTGTATTTTGTTTAACTCTCACAACAATCCCATGAATTACTTATTATTTACATATCTTATACAGAGATAAACTCAAACCCATAGAGGTTATGTAATTTGCCAGGGGTCAAAGACTAAGAAAGTTGTAAAAATCAGACACAGACTCACATTCTTGGGCTCAGAGAGTCAAGTTCTCTTCACAACACCACATGATCTCTTGCAACTCTTCTTGAACTCATATATTTCCAGCTCTGTCTTCTCTGGATCCTAGTAAGAGCAGAAGACAATATCCCTGGTAATTTGTAAAATGATTTGCTGGTTAGAAACAATGTTGTGGGGAATTCCATGACAGCAAACAGGGAACCTGGTACATCTACATGGAGAGTCGTTACATAAAGCATACAGGGAAGATAAATCCATATTCTTGCATAGTGCAAAGTTTACTATTTATTATAGTGAAAATACTTTCTCTCCTGAAAAAAGAGGTTTCATTGACCTGCCACGAGTTGCCCATTAAGTGCCTTGAGACATGAGACTTTATTGTGATGTAACATTAATTTTTGCTGCTGGCAGATGAAGTACTCAGCAGTGGCACTTACCTGATTAGCCTAGTGAGAAATCCATGTTTTGAGGCGGAGCACAGGCTCCGGATGCGCAGGCTCAGCGGCCATGGCTCGTGGGCCCAGCTGCTCCGCGGCATGTGGGATCTTCCCGGACCAGGGCACGAACCCGCATCACCTGCATCGGCAGGTGGACTCTCAACAACTGTGCCACCAGGGAAGCCCTAACAGAGCCATTTTTATTCATGAATCCATTGAGCAAATGTGGAGGGCAGAGAGTAGTGGCTGAATAATACCAACAGAGACAATTATCTTGTTCACATGATTACTGAAAGCTGTGATAATCATGGGAAGCATCCCCTTAAGGCACAAATATCATTACATTCTGGAAAATTTTAAGCAATGTACCCATGAATCTCTTACCAAAACTCCCTTGTCAATGATATTCCAACATTTTCTTTAATTTCAAGTCTCTGACCATCTTTGCAAAACATTATCTACCCCTACTACCCATGGAAGTGATATGTATCCATATCACAATGACCTCTTCTTTAAATAAAGGTGGTTATCATATTTAGCACTTATGTTAGTCCCAATAGGAGGATTACCATCTCTACTTTTGTACAGGGGTATCCCTGAATGGGACTACAAGAGTGAAACAATCCATGTTTGGCTGATGCCAACACATTAGATTGAATCTACTGTAAATAAAGCTTAATTATTTTCCTCAGTTAATTGATAATATGAGAACTCTTTTTGCATCATAGTTTGGCTAGAAGTGACAGTACAGTCACAGAAGTGGACATGTTGGGAGTGTTAGTCATCTGATAAAGGACATATTTTCAGCCTTTAGACACACTAGGACCCAATCCTGTATATTTCATTTCCTATTGATAGTGATGTCCTCCTAAGCACATTCAAATTTTGTGGCATACACATTCATGATAGCACCTCAGGTAGCCTATATGGTGACTTGACCCACTGTTTCAGCTGGAGTTCAACAAGAGAGGACAAGTAAGAGGTATATGTATACCCATGCATGCATACGTATGTGTGTGTATATATATATATATACACACATACATGTGTATATATGTACATGCATATATAGAGAGACAGAGTAGCAGAGAATAGAGACTGGATTATATATTTGCATTTATTGTTTTTATATTATATTACACTTATGTATATAAAGGGAGAGATACACACACACATACACACACACAAACACACTCACGTATATAAAGAATGAGAAATCTGTTACAAGGAATTGCCTTACATATGGTATGGACTGTCTACACAAAAGGAAAACCACAAGGCTGGAAATCCACTGTCTGCTTTGTGAATGGCTAGGAAGAGATTTATATAAAATATATATGATATTATTTGCAGTCTCATTTTTTTTTCAGATATCCAGGCTGCCCTTCTTTCTAGGGCTTCTGAATACCCAAGAATAGGGTGAAGAGCCAATTGCATTGCAGTTGTGACTGAAGTCTGTCTACCATTTCTGAGAAGCAGATTTTTCATCATGATAATGTTCAAGTAGAACTTTAATGTATTGTCCAACTGATTCAGTCCTAGGGACATCGTGATCAGTAGCCACTGCCAAAGTTACTTGTTTGCCAAACCACTTTAATGATCACTCCAGCCTCGCTGCTTATGGAGTAATTAACTACTCCTAACTTATTTCCTGGCTGCTTCCATTCCAGGACACAATCAGTCCCATTGCCATCAGAGAGCCGAGTTCAACAGCAACACCTTCCACCTATTCTCTTGCCTTATTGCGGAGTCTCTTTGCTACAGAGCACAAACACATTGATGCATTCGTAACATGACATTTCTCAAAGTCATAATAAATGGATTTTTTTTATTACTGTCTTTATGGATATATTTAACATAACTGAGTACTTGATAAGCTCATTCCATCTTTTAAACCTCTATTAGCTTTTATATTTTTCCTTCTATAAAACTAAGGAATTTGGGCCATTTCAACTTCATTTAACATAAACCACTCTTACATCTAGTTTTTAATAAACAAATTCCAAGCATTTGTCAGTCTAAATGAGAAAACTTTTATTCTCTTGGGCTTGACTATCTGTTTCCTTTGGGTCAAACTGAGGTATATCTGTGGTTATATAGATGGCAGGATGGAACAGAGAGCAAAATTGCTATTCCCTTGCAAAATAGCTGATTACATGGTTTTCAAATGAAGTAGGAAGAGCCTCATCAGCCCAGGGGGAAAACATGGCTGCTAGTGCTCTCTGGTAACATTCTGTAAAATTTGGGGGTTCAGAATATTCAAAGTCAACTAAGTCATCTCAAATTCCCACATTAGAATTTTTTAGGTTTAATTTTTTTCCTGTCAATACCTATATTTTTACTCAAAACCTGGCAAAGATCTGAATTCTGCCTGTGCTTTTTCGTCAGCTTCACCACCAGTCTCTGGATTTGACTCTTAATTGTATATACCCAATACCTAAAAGAAATATAAGATATTTTTGAGGGTAGTTGTAGAAACTTCTTGGTTCTTTGACCAGGATTTGATAACTTGCCTCTATCATTGTCTTGCCTTATGCTTTCCAGTTCAGCTGGAGGGAGTGGCCCATCTCACTGTCATTAACTCTTCACACCCTTCAACAATTCCATCTAAAATCATATCCTCTGCCTTCTATAGATATGTTATATCTTTCCCAGGAACAAAAGGTCATAATTTAATAACTCTTTTGCTGTTAAGTGTTACAGACTACCAGCATTCCAATCTCTACTGCCAACTAGACCACCCCTACTTTCAACCCAACCAGGTGAGATAAACAATCCCAACTCCCACTGCCTTATCTGAAGCCATTCTGATATTGGTTATTGTAACTTTCAAGGTTCTTAGCAGAAAATGTCATAATCTCCTGCAGCTCTATTAAGCAGAAAGGGGTTTATTACAATTATCTTACAGATTTTCTAGTAATCCAGATGTTAGATGATAGGGACAGGAAAAAAAGTCTTTTAGCAAAACAGGACTCAACAAAAACCCATAGTCACTTTTGTTCTATGATGACACCCAGGCCACCTAATTGCCTCCAAAGAGTCAGTCTCCATGCTTGTGGCTGCCCCTTCATATTGCTGACTTCCCCTTTCCAAGTCTTACATAGTGCATTTTCTTAGTGGAATTTAGGCCACACACAAAATCCATGCTGAAAATTTTTAGCTTTCTAACCTCTACAAGGTAAGAAGATACACTAAAGGAGATTTAGATTTGGCATTAATAGGCACAATCTAGGTAAAGTGATTGCAAGCAGAAATCTGTCAGTCAGTCACACTATATTAACATTAGTAAACATTATTGAAATGAATTAAACTCCTTTGAGAAGTCCTCCCAATACCATACGTGGTTAAATTTAATTTATCACTCTTATATGTGCTTTTATTATTTTCCAACACTTCTATATGTGTAAGTCTGGCATTTTCCTTGACTGCTTCAAATTAATGCAAACTATTTAAAGACTGTGTGATGGACTTCTTTTATGCCCCACGCCTGTATCCTGGGCACATTCAGTAATGTGCTAGGAGGAGCATAGCTATGACCGCAGACATCTAAGTTGAAATCCTGACTCATTTATGTTAGTAAATGTGTCATCTTGAGTAAGTACTCACTTCTCTGATTTTAGATTGTGTTCCCTTACAAAATGGCAAATTTTCAATAAGACAATATTTTTAAAGCAATTAGTATAGTCATAAGAACTACAAAATATTGTATTAGCAGGCCAGAGAATGGGCCTATAGAGAAAAAAATTGTTTGTTTTAGTTTTTTTCATTCTCTTCCCTCCTCCTATGCTAGAGAAATGCCATATTTTTCCAATCATAACCTAAGATATAATGTTACTTGGAACTATTGAGGGGTGCCACCCTTAACTGGTAGGTTTTGTTTGAGTAAACTCTAAACTGTCCAATTGTTCATGGAGAGGACTGTACATACCCTTTGATTTGTGAAGATTTAAAGAAAATGTACCATCCTTCTGGGAGAGATAGTCATCAGACGGAAAAGCAGAAGATAGTTTTCCAGGTGTGAAAGGAGTAGACACAAGCATGAGTCCTGATCCAGTACTTTGAGGCTGAGACTGGATATATGAACTTAAATAGCTGATTATCAAGAGCTGTCATCCTGGGAACCCAAAGAAAGATGATCTTTACACTAGAGGGTCCTTCTCATTTAAAAACTGCCTTTCTGGGACTTCCCTGGTGGTGCAGTTGTAAAGAATCCACCTGCCAATGCAGGGGACACAGATTTGAGCCCTGGTCCAGGAAGATCTCACATGCCGTTGAGCAACTAAGCCCGTGCCACAACTACTGAGTCTGCACTCTACAGCCCACAGGCCACAACTACTGAAGTCTGAGTGCCTAGAGCCCATGCTCTGCAACAAAAGAAGCCACCACAATGAGAAGCCCACGCACCGCAATGAAAAGTAGCCCCCGCTCGTCGCAACTAAATAAAGCCCACATACAGCAGGGAAGACCCAACACAGCCAAAAATATAAATATATAAATAAATAAATTTATAAAATAAATAAATAAAAATTAAAAAAACAAAAACTGCCTTTCTGCCACAGAAATCTGAAGGAGTAGAAACACCATCAGAGCAGAGGGCTGGCATCATCCATCAGACTAAAGCAACAGTCATCAACTGTTACATACTATAACAGCGAGAAACCAGCACCTGGACTCAATCATGCTAAATCTCCTTTAGACTGAAAAATTTCCTAGAATTATCTGATAATTAAATAGAAAAGGAAGGAGATACTGAAATTCCTGATATTAAACAGGTGGGAGACTGCAAAATTTATTTGAAAAAATTAGAAATGTGAGTGGGCTGATACCCTCAAGCCTGTGGAGCAATTCATACTATTCATTTACACTTAGTCTGCCTCTCTTTCTCTTCCACAATTTCTGTCTTATTGCCAATAAATAACTGTGCTTCAGATGTGTCATCAAATATTGAAGGGTAATGCTAAGAAATATGCTATAATTTTACAATATTCTGCAAATTTTTCTGCTTTTTCCTTTGGGAGGGAGGAAATAGGAATAAATTCACTTATATTGGGAAAAGACATTTATTTTGCCACTGTTCTTTAACATCTTCCTAGCTCAAACCTATGGTTATTTCTTTGTGTATTAGTTATTTGAAACATTTTAGAAATATCAACAAAGTTTTTTAAAAAATAGACTTTAAAGGCCGACTATTTCACCTCACGTTGTGCTCAACATCTAGCACTTTTACGTAACTGATGGGGTTGGGGTGATTTAACAAAAAAGGCTATTGGCAGTTTTCAGAGTCCTTTAGCAAGCTGTTGAAGAAACCAAGAGAGTTCATAAAACCTTAATGAATTTTATATACAGAATTAGGATATTGCCTCCTTCTCAGACTCAATGGATTGTCCAGTGGATTTGCATATATAGATAAGTCATTTGTAAATATCTATCTATTCAGTGATCTCTCTCCCACTGCTTGAACTCACAGAGCTTATCACTTGCACTGTTCATTAGGTGAAAAACATTATAAGTGCCTTGAGACACTGTGTTATAAAACCTTGATTGCTTCTCTCTTATATAATAAATTCTTTTAGGAAGGCCAGTACCTGAATCAGAAAACTAAATTTGGGGAAAACAAAATATAATATACTGCCCACTGCAATAGTCTACCACAATGGGGATATAAAAAAGCAGTGTGAAAATTCTGTAGTAGTCAAACTAGAGATGTAATTATTGTCAACTGCCGTGTCCATCAATTCCTTTTTTCTTGTTCTCTCTTGTGTGACTCATCTTCTGGCTAGGAAGAACTCTACCACTGTTTCTTCTTGGGTTTATTACATGGCAGTTTTATTCACTGCTATTTCATGGTTTCATACTGATTCTAAACCAAGGCTGTATGGTGATTTTATCAACTAGATACTCTTAATACTATTATTAGAGCAATTAGGGCTGATCATGCTAGAATCATTCTCTGGCCTCTGAATTCAAAACATGTTTGTGACATCTGTTTGTATCATCTTTAATTTCTTTCATCAGTGTCTTATCATTTTCTGCATACGGGTCTTTTTTCTCGTTATGTAGGTTTATTCCTAGGTATTTTATTCTTTTTGTTGTGATGGTAAATGGGAATGTTTCCTTAATTTCTCTTCCAGATTTCTCATCATCAGTGTATAGGATTGCAAGAGATTTCTATGCATTAATTTTGTATCCTGCTACTTTACCAAATTCATTGATTAGCTCTAGTAGTTTTCTGGTAGCATCTTTAGGATTCCCTATGTATAGTATCATGTCATCTGCAAACAGTGACAATTTTACTTCTTCATTTCTTATTTGGGTTCCTTTTATTTCTTTTTCTTCTCAGATTGCTGTGGCTAAAACTTCCAAAATTATGTTGAAAAATAGTGGTGAGAGTGGGCAATCTTGTCTTCTTTCTGATCTTAGTGGAAATGGTTTCAGTTTTTCACCATTTGGAACAATATTGGCTGTGGGTTTGTCATATATGGTCTTTATTATGTTGAGGTAGATTTGCTCTATGCCTACTTTCTGGAGGTTTTTTTTTTTTTTATCATAAATCAGTGTTGAATTTTGTGAATAACCTTTTCTGCATCTATTGAGATGATCATATGGTTTTTATCCTTCAATTTGTTAATATGGTGTATCACATTGATTGATTTGTGTATATTGAAGAATCATTGCATTCATGGGATAAACCCCACTTGATCATGGTGTATGATCCTTTTAATGTGCTGTTGGATTCTGTTTGCTAGTATTCTATTGAGGATTTTTGCATCTATGTTCATCAGAGATATTGGCCGGTAGTTTTCTTATTTTGTGACATATTTGTCTGGTTTTGCTGTCAGGGTGATGGTGGCCTCGTAGAAAGAGTTTGGGAGTGTTCCTCCCTCTGCTATATTTTGGAAGAGTTTGAAAAGGACAGGTGTTAGCTCTTCTCAAAATGTTTGATAGAATTTGCCTGTAAAGCCATCTGGTCCTGGGCTTTTGTTTGTTGGAGGATTTTTAATCACAGTCTCAATTTCAGTGCTTGTGATTAGTCTGTTTATATTTTCTATTTCTCCCTCATTCAGTTTCAGAAGGTTGTGCTTTTCTAAGAATTTGTCCATTACTTCCTGGTTGTCCATTTTATTGGCATATAGTTGCTTGTAGTAATTTCTCATGATCCTTTGTATTTCTGCAGCGTCAGTTGTTACTTCTCCTTTTTCATTTCTAATTCTACTGATTTGAGTCTTCTCCCTTTTTTTCTTGATGAGTCTGGCAAATGTTTTATCAATTTTGTTTATCTTCTCAAAGAACAAACTTTTAGTTTTATTGATTTTTGCTACTGTTTCCTTTATTTATTTTTCATTTATTTCTGATCTGATTTTTATTATTTCTTTCCTTCTGCTAATTTTTGGCATTTTTTGTTCTTCTTTCTCTAATTGCTTTAGGTGTAGGGTTAGATTGTTTATTTCAGATGTTTCTTGAGGTAGGATTGTATTGCTGTAAACTTCCCTCTTAGAACTGCTTTTGCTGCATCTCATAGGTCTTGGGTCATCGTATTTTCACTGTCATTTTTTCCTAGGTATTTTTTGATTTCCTCTTTGATTTCTTCAGTGATCTCTTGGTTATTTAGTAGTGTATTATTTAGTCTCTATGTGTTTGTATTTTTACAGATTTTTTCCTGTAATTCATATATAGTCTTATAGTGTTGTGGTTGGAAAAGATACTTGATATGATTTCAATTTTCTTAAATTTACCAAGGCTTGATTTGTGACCCAAGGTATGATCTATCCTGGAAAATGTTCCATGAGCACTTGAGAAGAAAGTGTATTCTGTTGTTTTTGTATGGAATGTCCTATAAATATCAATTAAGTTCATCTTGTTTAATGTATCATTTAAAGCTTGTGTTTCCTTATTTATTTTCATTTTGGATGAGTTGTCCATTGGTGAAAGTGGGGTGTTATAGTCCCCTACTATGATTGTGTTACTGTTGATTTCCCCTTTTATGGCTGTTAGCATTTGCCTTATGTATTGAGGTGCTCCTGTGTTGGGTGCATAAATATTTACAATTGTTATATCTTCTTCTTGGATTGATCCCTTCATCATTATGTAGTGTCTTTCTTTGTCTCTTGTAATAGTCATTATTTTAAAGTGTATTTTGTCTGATATGAGAATTGCTACTCCAGCTTTCTTTTGATTTCCATTTTCAGGGACTACCTTTTTCCATCCCCTCACTTTCAGTCTGTATGTTTCTCTAGGTCTGAAGTGGGTCTCTTGTAGACAGCATATATATGGGTCTTGTTTTTGGACCCATTCACTCAGTCTATGTCTTTTGGTTGGAGCATTTAATCCATTTACATTTAAGGTAGTTATCAATATGTATGTTCCTATTATCATTTTCTTAATTGTTTTGGGTTTGTTTTTGTAGGTCTTTTCCATCCCTTGTGTTTCCTTCCTAGAGAAGTTCCTTTAACGTTTGTTGTAAAGCTTGTTTGGTGGTGCTGAATTCTCTTAACTTTAGCTTGCCTGTAAAGGTTTTAATTTCTCTGTCAAATCTGAATGAGATGCTTGTAGGGTAGAGTAATTTTAGTTGTAGGTTTTTCCCTTTCATCACTTTAAATATGTCCTGCCACTCCCTTCTGGCTTTCAGAGTTTCTGCTATAAGATCAGCTGTTAACCTTATGGAGATTCCCTTTTATGTTATTTGTTGCTTTTCCCTTGCTGCTTTTAATATTTTTCCTTTGTATTTAATTTTTTATAGTTTGATTAATATGTGTCTTGGTGTGTTTCTCTTTGGGTTTATCCTGTATGGTACTCTGCACTTCCTGGACTTGATCGACTATTTTCTTTCCTATGTTAGGGAAGTTTTTTATTATAATCTCTTCAAATATTTTCTCAGACACTTTCTTTTTCTCTTCTTCTTCTGGGACCGCTATTATTCGAATGTTGGTGTGTTTAATGTTGTCCCAGAGGTCTCTGAGACTGTCCTCAATTTTTTTTCATTACTTTTTCTTTATTCTGCTCCCTGGCAGTTATTTCTATCATTTTATCTTCCAGGTCACATAACCGTTCTTCTGCCTCCATTATTCTGCTATTGATTCCTTCTAGAGTACTTTTAATTTCATTTATTGTGTTGTTAGTCACTGTTTGTTTGCTCTTTAGTTTGTCTAGATCCTTGTTAAATGTTTCTTGTATTTTCTCCATTCTGTTTCTGAGATTTTGGATCATCTTTCCTATCATCACTCTGAATTCTTTTTCAGGTCAGTTGCCTATTTTATCTTCATTTGATCTTGTAGGTTTTTAACTTGCTCCTTCATCTGTAACATATTTTTTTATCATTTATTTATTTATTTATTTTTGATGGGTGGTGCTGTATTCCTGTCTTACTGGTTGTTTGGCCTGAGACTTCCAGCACTGGAGTTTGCAGGCAGTTGGATAGAGTTGGGTCTTTGTGCTGAGATGAGGCCCTCCGGGAGGCCTCACTCCAATTAATATTTCCTGGGGTCTGAGGTTCTCTGTTAGTTCAGCAGTTTGGACTTGGAGCCTTGTGCTGAGATGAGGACTTCTGGAAAGCCTCATTCTGATTAATATTCCCTGGGATCTGAGGCTCTGTGTTAGTCCAGTGGTTTGGACTGGGAACTTCCACCACAGGAACTTGGGCCCAAACTCCAGCCTGGAAACCAGGATCCCGCAAGTTTCAGGACACGGTAAAAAAAAAAAAAGAGCAGTACAATATCAAAGAATAAAAAGCAAAATTAGATAGATAAAAATATATATTAGGAAAAATAAAACTATAATTGAAACAACTGCAACAAGGTAAAATAAAATCACAAAAGAAAAAAAGAAAAAAAAAGTGGGGGGAACAAGCCAAAAGTAGAGAACAATAACAAATTATATAGAATATAATAAAATTAGAAAATTAAAAGATTTATTAGGAAAAATAAAAATATAAAAGTATCAACAACAATGAATCAACAAGGTAAAACAGAACCCCAGTCTAAAAGGGGAAAAAAGAAAAAAAAAAAATACAAAGCTTTGGCTATGTGGGTGGAGTTTAGGCAGGAGTGGTACTTCGGCAGAGGTGAGGTTTAGGGTAGGGCAGTACCTAGGTGGGTGGTGTGGTGACATTTGAGCCTGGAGCGGGGCCTAGGCTCAAGACCCATGTAGCTGGAAAAGGCCCTGGGTGTGGGGCCTAGGCGGGCTACGTTCAAGCATGGGGCAGGGCCTCTGCTTAGGACCTGTGCAGAAGGGGAGAGGCAGCATGTGGAAAGGAGGGCCTCTGGAGTGTGGAGTTCCAGAGTTTGGAGATAGGATCCTGAGTGAGGGTGTTTGGATGGAGTTTAGGCCCAGCTTGTTGGAGGGTGTCTCCCAGTGTAGAGGTAGGGCCCTGAGTGGGGTTGTAGGGGCGGGGCTTGGGCTCTGCACGGCAGGAGGGAGTCTTCAAGAGCAGAGGCTTAGGCTTGGGAACCCAACAGGCTTCCTGTTGCCTAAGTGGACAGGGAAAGCACTGGCCGAGTTCCCTTCCATTCCTTCGCCCCCCCACCACTGTCTCCCCCAGGGTCTCCCCTGTCACTGCTGCACCACTAACTGTGGATTGGTCCCACTGGGTGTAGGAACTCCTCTCCTCACCCACCTACTCCTCAGGGGTGCTGGTCTCAGAGGTCCAGCCTTTACTTTTGTTCCCCCTTCCCTCCCTCCCACTCGCTCAGGACCTGCGTGGCTGGAGGGGGCCTAGGTGGACAGAGGATCAGGCCTAGGATCTCAGCAGGTTCCTGGGGGCTCAAGTGAGCAGGGCAAACCTGACCACACTCCCTTTTGATCCTCTGCCCTCCCAATGTTTCCCCAATTTCCCCCTTCAGGCATGGAATGCCCTCCCCTCCCGCATCCACCCCTCAGGGACGCCAGTCCTGTCTCGTCTCCACTTCTCCTCTGCCTTTACTCTCCCCATGCCCCACGTCCTACCTGGTCCCTGGGGGTTCCTCCCATCCCCTTAGGTGTCCATGATCCTCCACTGGTCCCTCGTAGGTGTTCTCGTTGTGGGCATTTGCGAATTCTGCATCCTTCGAGTATGCCATCTTGACTCCGCCCCCCAAAACGGCTCACTTTTGATCTTTCTCTAAACCTTATCCTGTTTTTAATTTTCCATCCACATACTTACAGGTCCTTTTCCTGCACCCCCATCCATGTTCCACATGCCCTTTAGCTCTTCCTCTCCATTCCCATGACATGCCTCTTGAGTATAATCTGTCCACCAAGTCTTCCAACAACATGACCACCAGGCTCATCCTGTTAATAAACAGCCCTTGTTGTGGCATTTTCCCAAAAAAATGATTTGAGAGCTCCTTTTTTCCCACAGGGTAAATTTCAAACAAAGACCTTTCTTAGTCTACCCCCTGTTGAGTTTTCCACCCTCAACTTCTGCTCTCCTCCCATAAACCCTGTGGTCAACCACACTATTTCAAATTCTCTAAGCATGTTCATGCCACTAAGATTTGAAGATACTGTGCATTCTGTCCAACCACTTTTGCCCCCTTTCTGCATAATGCATTGTTTTGTCCTTCCAGATCCAGCTCAAATGTGCTGTGATCTCTTAGTTCCTCTTTGCTTCTTCCCGGGAACAATTGATCCCTCCTTCTGATGTGCTCCAGGGGAACCTCCATAATTCCAAATTTCTCCAGGAGAATTTTACCCTAATTTCTACTTTGGCACTGAAGAGGTACACTATAATCATTTATCCCTGTTAAACAGTGCCTCAGGTGAGAACATTGCTTCACTTATCTTTGTATCACCAAAATTTATCAGAGGGTGTGGCAAATGGGAAGTCTCCCCAAATACTTGGTAAATGAATGAGGGATCACTGGTCTGATATACCACCCTGCTCCTGGTGCCTGAAGAGCTTTTCTCCTGTGGATCAATAGGTGTGGTCATACATAGTATGAACAGTCATCAGAGTCCTGGGAGAGTTATGTGACCCAGACAGTCATCCTTTCTATGGAGTAGACGAGAGATACAGTGCTGATTCAGATGGACAAAGTTGTCACCTGCATTGAGAAGAGTACCTACTGGTGTCAACATAAGTACTGAACATGCAAAGTTCTCTTTTGTGTAAAAGCTGGTCAATCAACTGGCAGAAAATTCTCTCATAGGCTCTTGCACAATTGAACCATCCTCCTCATGCCCCTTCAACAGATCTTCTCACCTCTCTTACATAGGAATGGACTCCTCTCTACTGGACTCACACCAGCAGCCTGTTTTCTCATCCCCATCTGGTTAGCCTACTGAATTAATCCTCTACCCTCCTCAGTCCCTGCCCTTTTTTCTCCTTCCATTCCCTCTCTTCTCCAACTTTCAAATAAAATTATCCTTTCTTTCTTTCACAGCTTACTTTGGAAGCTTATTAAACACAGCTCCCAAATAATCAGCAAGTGGAAAACAGATTCCCTTTTTTTCCACATTGTATGTAGATGATTTATTTTCAAAACATATTGAGTGAGAATAAATACTTGTGTTTTTTTCCCCCTAAAGCAACAAATAAAAGGAAGTAAAACAAATTGTGTTTCTGTATTAAACCGGGTTGAAAGTTTATATCCCATCATGACAGCTTTACCTAAGGTCAGTCATAAATACAGAGACCCCTTTTGATCTCCTGTCACTGAGCACCTCCCTGTGCAGACAAGCTCAGCCCTCTCTAAGCAAAGCTTAGTTTCCATCCAAACAAATAAAACTCAATATGTACCATTACATATTGAGTCTTATTTAAGTCTTTAAATCTTCCAAGAGCCCCAGTTTATATGCAAATACTTCTCAAATGGGTTTTACCTTCATTGTGTCATACCTTAAAAGATAGTTAACACTTTAGTTCACAGTCCTCTGAATGTAAAATCTATTTAAAAAATGAGATAAGAAAAGTCATCTACCTCGCATTTAGATGTGGGCAGGAGTGTTGTTAAGTTGGGTTAAAGTGTCTCGGAAACTTGAACAACTTCACTGTTTCACTAAAGGATGAAGTTGAACATAATTTTTTTTTTGTAGTTGACAACTGCTAAGTGTGTTTTCCTTTTCCTCTCCCTGTCTTCCCCCCACATCTTCCATTTGCTGAAAATTTAGAAGTCCTAGAAATCATATTTATGTTGCTCTAAGCATTTGATAATTATTTGGGCCAGTTCTGTTAATGAGGGAATTACAATTCTTAAGGTGATAGAACGGGTTCTGGTTAGTGTATAAAATCTGGGAAAGCTTCTCACTATTTCAAAATAGCTGGTGTTTTCTCTTCCTCAATTCCAAAGTAATTTGAACATGTATCAATTAAGAAGTCCCCATGAACATAGCAGTGAAGGTCTCAATTGAACAGAATGATTGTCCTAATTCTTTGTATTTTTATAATCCTGGTATAGAATGCCAGGATCTCTGGGGCTGGATATATTTCAGAAAATAAGCTACTAAAGAGAAATTTCTTGACAGGATTGCAGAATGACTCATTTGTTTTAGGCCAAGACAAAAAGCACATCATCCAAATAATGCCTCATTTCTCTTCCCCTCTCCCCCCAAAAAAGTAATTAGCTGCCATAACCTCATCTTTCCTAGAGCACACTGGACACAGCAAAAAATTAGAATATCTGCAGAGGAACTCAAGAGGGTGATCAACATTAACGTGTCAGAAGGTTAGCCCATTTTTTTTCTAACTATATTTCAAAAATGCTGGAAATAAAAGGAGAAATGTCTTACTGTTGTATTATGTCCACTTACTCAAATTTCACAAAGATTCAGAGGAGAGTGATAAACAGAGAAAATCAAAATCTAGTTTTATCACTTATTAGAATTTAAGTGTGAACAATTAAATGTAACCTATTTGAACTTCAGTTTCTTAAATTGTATTGTGTGATGTTAAAAATGTGGCCAATCCCTGATAGGTAACAGCAAGGTACTTCTCAGAGCTTGGGGATGAGTTAACCCTCTGAGAATCTAATAAGGAAGTAGCAAAAGCCAGACCTAAATGATAATTAATTGATAGATTGTAACTAATTGATAAACTTTTACATATAGGTCTAAGACTCATATGTAAAAATGGCAATAGGGGGGCGGTGGAAAGATGGCGGAGGAGTAAGACGAGGAGATCACCTTCCTCCCCACAAATACACCAGAAATACATCTACATGTGGAACAACGCCTACAGAACACCTACTGAATGCTGGCAGAAGACCTCAGACCTCCCAAAAGGCAAGAAACTCCCCACGTATCTGGGTAGGGCAAAAGAAAAAAAAACATTAATTAAAAACAGAGACAAAAGAATAGGGACGGCACCTGCACCAGTGGGAGGGAGCTGTGAAGGAGGACAGGTCTCCACACACTAGGAAGCCCCTTCGCGGGCAGAGATTGCGGGAGGCGGAGCGGGGAGCTTCGGAGCCGCGGAGGACAGCACAGCAACAGGGGTGCGGAGGGCAAAGCGGAGAGATTCCCGCACAGAGGATCGGCGCCGACCGGCGCTCACCAGCCCGAGAGGCTTATGTGCTCACCCGCCGGGGCGGGCGGGGCTGCGAGCTGAGGCTCGGGTTTCGGTCGGAGCTCAGGGAGAGGGCTGGGGTTGACAGCTTGAACATAGCCCGAAGGGGTTAGTGCGCCACGGCTAGCCGGGAGGGAGACCGGGGAAAAGTCTGCACCTGCTGAGGAGGCAAGAGATTTTTCTTCCCTCTTTGTTTCCTGGTGCGCAAGGAGAGGGGTTTTAAGAGCGCTGCTTAAAGGAACTCCAGAAACAGGCGCGAGCCGCGGCTAGAAGCACGGACCTCAGAGACGGGCGCGAGACGCGGCTAAAAGCTTGGACCCTAGAGACGGGCGTGAGCCGCGGCTAAAAGCGCGGACCCCAGAGACGGGCGGGAGACGATAAGGCTGCTGCTGCCGCCACCAAGGGGCCTGTGTGCGAGCACAGGTCACTATCCCCACCCCTCTTCCGGGGAGCCTGTGCAGCCCGCCACTGCCAGGTTCCCGGGATCCAGGGACAACTTCTCAGGGAGAACACACGGCGGGCCTCAGGCTGGTGCAACGTCACGCCGACTTCTGCCGCCGCAGGCCCACCCCGCACTCTGTGCCCCTCCCTCCCCCCCGGCCTCAGTGCGCCAAAGCCCCCGAGTCAGCGGCTCCTTTAACCCCGTCCTGTCTGAGATAAAAACAGACGCCCTCCAGCGACCTACACGCAGAGGCAGGGCCAAATCGAAAGCTGAGCCCCTGTGAGCTGTGAGAACAAAGAAAAGAAAGGGAAATCTCTCCCAGCCGCCTCAGAAACAGCGGATTAAAGCTACACAATCAACTTGATGTGCCCTGCCTCTGTGGAATACATGAATAGACAGCGAATCATCCCAAATTGAGGAGGCGGACTTCTAGAGCAAGATCTATGATTTTTTCCCCTTTTCCTCTTTTTGTGAATGTGTATGTGTATGCTTCTGTGTGAGATCTTGTCTGTATAGGTTTGCTTCCACCATTTGTCCCAGCGTTCTATCCGACCATTGTTTTTTTCTTTTTTTAATTTTTTTCTTAATAATTAATTTTAATATAAATAACTCTATTATTCTTTACCTTCTTTCTATCTTTCTTTCCTTCCTTCCCTTTTTGAGACAACGAATCGTCCCAAATTGAGGAGGTGGACTTGGAGAGCAAGTTTTATGATTTTTTCCACTTTACCTCTTTTTGTGAGGGTATATGTGTATGCTTCTATGTAAGATTTTGTCTCTATAACTTTGCTTCCACCATTTGTCCTAAGGTTCTATCCTTCCCTTTTTTTTTTCCTCTAAATAATTATTTTTTTAATTCAATAACTTTATTATACTTTATTTTATTTTACTGTATCTTCTTTCTTTCTGTATTTTTTCCTTCCTTCCCTCATTCCTTCCTTCCTTCCCTCCTCCCTCCCTCCCTCCTTTCTTTCCTTCTTGCCTTCTTCCTTTCTTTTCTTCTTTCTTTCTTTCTTCCTTCCCTCCAAAAAATAAAAAACCGAATCCAAAAATGGGCAGAAGACCTAAATAGACATTTCTCCAAAGAAGACATACAGACTGCCAACAGACACATGAAAGACATCATTAATCATTAGAGAAATGCAAATCAAAACTACAATGAGATATCATCTCACACCAGTCAGAATGGCCATCATCAAAAAATCTAGAAACAATAAATGCTGGAGAGGGTGTGGAGAAAAGGGAACACTCTTGCACTGCTGGTGGGAATGTGAGTTGGTTCAGCCACTATGGAGAACAGTATGGAGGTTCCTTAAAAAACTACAAATAGAACTACCATATGACCCAGCAATCCCACTACTAGGTATATACCCTGAGGAAACCAGAATTCAGAAAGAGTCATGTACCAAAATGTTCATTGCAGCTCTATTTACAATAGCCCGGAGATGGAAACAACCTAAGTGTCCATCATCGGATGAATGGATAAAGAAGATGTGGCACATATATACAATGGAATATTACTCAGCCATAAAAAGAAACGAAATTGAGCTATTTGTAATGAGGTGGATAGACCTAGAGTCTGTCATACAGAGTGAAGTAAGTCAGAAAGAGAAGGACAAATACCGTATGCTAACACATATATATGGAATTTAAGAAAAAAAAATGTTATGAAGAAGCTAAGGGTAAAACTGGAATAAAGACACAGACGTACTGGAGAACAGACTTGAGGATATGGGGAGGGGGAAGGGTGAGGTGTGATAGGGCGAGAGAGAGACATGGACATATATATACTAACAAACGTAAGGTAGATAGCCAGTGGGAAGCAGCCTCATGGCACAGGGATACCGGCTCGGTTCTTTGTGGCTGCCTGGAGGGGTGGGATAGGGAGTGTGGGAGGGAGGGAGACAAAGAGCGAAGAGATATGGGAACATATGTATATGTATAACTGATTCACTCTGTTATAAATCAGAAACTAACACACCATTGTAAAGCAATTATACCCCAATAAAGATGTTAAAAAAAAAAAAAAGGCAATATACCACTGGATAGTTTTTGTATGTTAAATGACTTGATTCCTCATAAAGCTTGGTTCTCTAGACCAAGAATTTTAGATGCTTAGCAAAGCTTAGTTACATCCTTTCCCTTTCCTGTGCAGTAATCTTAGGAAACCATGATAGCATTAAGACATCAACAGTACATTGGTATTGATATGTCAATAGAATGTGGTATTTGAAAGTGAAAAGACAAGAGAGGAAAAAGTGGTAAATGGTTTTTGCGACAGCCCTGAAGAAGATATCCCCAATGCTTGATGAGCCTCAGGCTATTGTAGCCAAGGTTGTCTAGCAAGCATCCAATCATGCCCTAACTATATATTTACTACACAAAGTTTGTATTATAATTTTGCTTTTCGTGCAGGTCTTTGAGTGATCTTGAATATTCTAAGCTTTTTGGCAATTGTATTTCATAAAATAAACTTGTGGTTTGGATTTCAAACTAATTCTTTAGACTTTTCAACTTTGGTTGACATGAGACAGACCATAGAGCAATAAACACTTGCATATGTTCTTAAAATTTGGAGCATCTGAGTCTACTCCATTCAGGACCAAACCCATATCATGGTCTCATAACCAAAATACTGCATATCACCTCAGTATCATAGCTGTCAAAGTATAACAGATATGCCACAACAAAAATTTTTGGATGAAAATTTTAATTTTAAAGCTTCCCTGATGGCGCAGTGATTCACAATCCACCTGCCAATTCAGGGGACACAGGTTTGAGCCCTGGCTCAGAAAGATTTCACATGGCGCAGAGCAACTAAGCCCGTGCATCACAACTACTGAGCCTGAGCTCTAGAGACCAAGCCAAAACTACTGAGCCCACATGTCACAACTACTGAAGCCTGCACTCCTAGAGCCTGTGCTCTGCAACAAGAGAAGCCATGACAATGAGAAGCCCACGCACTGCAACGAAGAATAGCCCCCGCTCACTGCAACTAGAGAAAGCCTGTGCACAGCCAGAAAGACCCAACACAGCCAAAAATAAATAAATAAGTAGATTAATTAATTACTTAATTTAAAAACCTTATTTTTAGATAATTATGGATTCACATGCAGTGGGAAGAAATAATACAGAGAAATCTGGCATACTCTAAACAGTTTCCCCAATGAAAACATTTTCAAAACCTATAATATCAAATGGGATGCTGACATTGATATGATCAAGATACAGAATACTCACATTACCACAAGAATCCCTTTTGTTAGAAAGCTGGAGTAGCAATTCTCATATCAGACAAAATAGACTTTAAAATAAGGACTATCAGAAGAGACAAAGAAGGACACTACATAATGATCAAGGGATCGATCCAAGAAGAAGATATAACAATTGTAAATATTTATGCACCCAACATACGAGCGCCTCAATACATAAGGCAAAAACTAGCAGCCATAAAAGGGGAAATCGACAGTAACACATTCATAGTAGGGGACTTCAACACCCCACTTTCACCAATGGACAGATCATCCAAAATGAAAATAAATAAGGAAACACAAGCTTTAAATGATACATTAAACAGGATGGACTTAATTGATATTTATAGGACACTCCATCCAAAAACAACAGAATACACATTTTTCTCAAGTGCTCATGGAACATTCTCCAGGATAGATCATATCTTGGGTCACAAATCAAGCCTTGGTAAATTTAAGAAAATTGAAATTATATCAAGTATCTTTTCCGACCACAACGCCATGAGACTAGATATCAATTATAGGAAAAGAGCTGTAAAAAATACAAACACATGGAGGCTAAACAATACACTACTTAATAACGAAGTGATCACTGAAGAAATCAAAGAGGAAATTAAAAAATACCTAGAAACAAATGACAATGGAGATACAACGACCCAAAACCTATGGGATGCAGCAAAAGCAGTTCTAAGAGGGAAGTTTATAGCAATACAAGCCCACCTTAAGAAGCAGGAAACATCTCGAATAAACAACCTAACCTTGCACCTCAAGCAATTAGAGAAAGAAGAACAAAAAAACCCCAGAGTTAGCAGAAGGAAAGAAATCATAAAAATCAGATCAGAAATAAATGAAAAAGAAATGAAGGAAACAATAGCAAAGATCAATAAAACTAAAAGCTGGTTCTTTGAGAAGATAAACAAAATAGATAAACCATTAGCCAGACTCATCAAGAAAAAAAGGGAGAAGACTCAAATCAATAGAATCAGAAATGAAAAAGGAGAAGTAACAACTGACACTGCAGAAATAAAAAAAATCATGAGGGATTACTACAAGCAACTCTATGCCAATAAAATGGACAATCTGGAAGAAATGGACAAATTCTTAGAAATGCACAAACTGCCAAGACTGAATCAGGAAGAAATAGAAAATATGAACAGACCAATCACAAACACTGAAATTGAAACTGTGATTAAAAATCTTCCAACAAACAAAAGCCCAGGACCAGATGGCTTCACAGGCGAATTCTATCAAACATTTAGAGAAGAGCTAACACCTATTCTTCTCAAACTCTTCCAAAATATAGCAGAGGGAGGAACACTCCCAAACTCATTCTACGAGGCCACCATCACCTTGATACCAAAACCAGACAAGGATGTCACAAAGAAAGAAAACTACAGGCCAATATCACTGATGAACATAGATGCAAAAATCCTCAACAAAATACTAGCAAACAGAATCCAACAGCACATTAAAAGGATCATACACCATGATCAAGTGGGGTTTATTCCAGGAATGCAAGGATTCTTCAATATACGCAAATCTATCAATGTGATTAACCATATTAACAAATTGAAGGAGAAAAACCATATGATCATCTCAATAGATGCAGAGAAAGCTTTTGACAAAATTCAACACCCATTTATGATAAAAACCCTGCAGAAAGTAGGTGTAGAGGGAACTTTCCTCAATATAATAAAGGCCGTATATGACAAGCCCACAGCCAACATCATCCTCAATGGCGAAAAACTGAAAGCATTTCCACTAAGGTCAGGAACAAGACAAGGTTGCCCACTCTCACCACTCTTATTCAACATAGTTTTGGAAGTTTTAGCCACAGCAATCAGAGAAGAAAAGGAAATAAAAGGAATCCAAATCGGAAAAGAAGAAGTAAAGCTGTCACTGTTTGCAGATGACATGATACTATACATAGAGAATCCTAAAGATGCTACCAGAAAACTACTAGAGCTAATCAATGAATTTGGTAAAGTAGCAGGATACAAAATTAATGCACAGAAATCTCTGGCATTCCTATATACTAACGATGAAAAATCTGAAAGTGAAATCAAGAAAACACTCCCATTTACCATTGCAACAAAAAGAATAAAATATCTAGGAATAAACCTACCTAAGGAGACAAAAGACCTGTATGCAGAAAATTATAAGACACTGATGAAAGAAATTAAAGATGATACAAACAGATGGAGAGATATACCATGTTCTTGGATTGGAAGAATCAACATTGTGAAAATGACTCTACTCCCCAAAGCAATCTATAGATTCAATGCAATCCCTATCAAACTACCACTGGCATTTTTCACAGAACTAGAACAAAAAATTTCACAATTTGTATGGAAACACAAAAGACCCCGAATAGCCAAAGCAATCTTGAGAACAAAAAATGGAGCTGGAGGAATCAGGCTGCCTGACTTCAGACTATACTACAAAGCTACAGTAATCAAGACAGTATGGTACTGGCACAAAAACAGAAAGATAGATCAATGGAATAGGATAGAAAGCCCAGAGATAAACCCATGCACATATGGTCACCTTATCTTTGATAAAGGTGGCAGGAATATACAGTGGAGAAAGGACAGCCCCTTCAATAAGTGGTGCTGGGAAAACTGGACAGGTACATGTAAAAGTATGAGATTAGATCACTCCCTAACACCATACACAAAAATAAGCTCAAAATGGATTAAAGACCTAAATGTAAGGCCAGAAACTATCAAACTCTTAGAGGAAAACATAGGCAGAACACTCTATGACATAAATCACAGCAAGATCCTTCTTGACCCATCTCCTAGAGTAATGGAGATAAAAACAAAAATAAACAAATGGGACCTAATGAAACTTCAAAGCTTTTGCACAGCAAAGGAAACCATAAACAAGACCAAAAGACAGCCCTCAGAATGGGAGAAAATATTTGCAAATGAATCAACTGACAAAGGATTAATCTCTAAAATTTACAGGCAGCTCATGCAGCTCAATAACAAAAAAATAAACAACCCAATCCAAAAATGGGCAGAAGACCTAAATAGACATTTCTCCAAAGAAGATATACAGACTGCCAACAAACACATGAAAGAATGCTCAACATCATTAATCATTAGAGAAATGCAAATCAAAACTACAATGAGATATCATCTCACACCAGTCAGAATGGCCATCATCAAAAAATCTAGAAACAATAAATGCTGGAGAGGGTGTGGAGAAAAGGGAACACTCTTGCACTGCTGGTGGGAATGTGAATTGGTTCAGCCACTATGGAGAACAGTATGGAGGTTCCTTAAAAAACTACAAATAGAACTACCATATGACCCAGCAATCCCACTACTAGGTATATACCCTGAGGAAACCAGAATTCAGAAAGAGTCATGTACCAAAATGTTCATTGCAGCTCTATTTACAATAGCCCGGAGATGGAAACAACCTAAGTGCCCGTCGTCGGATGAATGGATAAAGAAGATGTGGCACATATATACAATGGAATATTACTCAGCCATAAAAAGAAACGAAATTGAGCTATTTGTAATGAGGTGGATAGATCTAGAGTCTGTCATACAGAGTGAAGTAAGTCAGAAAGAGAAGGACAAATACCGTATGCTAACACATATATATGGAATTTAAGAAAAAAAAAATGTTATGAAGAACCTAGGGGTAAAACAGGAATAAAGACAGAGACCTACTGGAGAACAGACTTGAGGATATGGGGAGGGGGAAGGGTGAGGTGTGTTAGGGCGAGAGAGAGACATGGACATATATATACTAACAAACGTAAGGTAGATAGCCAGTGGGAAGCAGCCGCATGGCACAGGGAAACCGGCTCGGTTCTTTGTGGCTGTCTGGAGGGGTGGGATAGGGAGGGTGGGAGGGAGGGAGACAAAGAGGGAAGAGATATGGGAACATATATATAAAAAAAAAAAAAAAAAAAAAAAAAAAGAATCCCTTTTGTTGCTCTTTTATAGCCTTACATACTTCTCTTTCATCCTCATTGTCTGATTAACCCTTGGTAACTACTAATAAGCTCTTCATTTCTATAATTTTGGCATTTCTAGAATGTTATATAAATGGCATCATACAGTATGTAACCTGTGGCATACAGTGACACCCAAAGGAGGAATTCCTCAGTACTGCTCAGTTTACTTCTCTTTCATCCTCATTGTCTGATTAACCCTTGGTAACTACTAATAAGCTCTTCATTTCTATAATTTTGGCATTTCTAGAATGTTATATAAATGGCATCATACAGTATGTAACCTGTGGCATACAGTGACACCCAAAGGAGGAATTCCTCAGTACTGCTCAGTTGGAGTGGGAATTCTGACTCCTCACTAGACCTCCACTCATATCTTCTTGGTTGAAAATGCTGGAATGCCTCTTGACTGCTCCCTTCATGGCCTCCATTGACCATGGTAGAAGGGGAGAGGTGTATTCCTGCATACCACTGGAAGTGATGAAAGTCCTGACTCTCCATTAGGTGACTCTGATCCTCTAACATGAGCCCAGGGGAGTAGAAGGTGTTGCCTTACTACTGACATTTGCAGGTAGAAATCCAGATTCACTATGTGGGCTCCAATGACATTGCCAGGAGTGCCTTATTCCTACGCAGTGGGGATGAAGATGCTGAGTCCCTCTTCAAAATTCTCTGCCAGCTCCTTAGTGGGGTATTGAGGCACCTTATTAGACTCACAAAGATGGAAGGCTAAGCTCCCTACTTTGGTTTTTCTGGTATGGGTGTGAGTGGGCCTACAGTCTTATCTGTTTGGTTGGAGTAGAGAGATTTTTCTTTTTTTTAACATCTTTATTGGAGTATAATTGCTTTACAGTGGTGTGTTAGTTTCTGCTTTATAACAAAGTGAATCAGCTATACATATACATATATCCCCATATCTCTTCCCTCTTGCATCTCCCTCCCTCCCACCCTCCCTATCCCACCCCACTAGGTGGTCACAAAGCAGGGAGCTAATTTCCCTGTGCTATGTGGCTGCTTCCCACTAGCTATTTTACATTTGGTAGTGTATATATGTCCATGCCACTCTCTCACTTTGTCCCAGCTTACCCTTCCCCCTCTACGTATCCTCAAGTCCATTCTCTAGTAGGTCTGCATCTTTATTCCCGTCTTGACCCTAGGTTCTTCATGGAGTAGAGTGATTTTTGTGTAAAAGTTTCATACTTGCTAGACTGCCATTTTCTTGGAGCAAGCTTTTATCTGGGCTGTTTGTTTGTTTATGCCCACTGGAATCTCTGGTTTTCCAGCTTCTTCAGCTCCATTTTGGGATTTAAAAATAAAAAACAGGAACTCAACACCGTGTTGTTCTCTGTGTTCTGAAGTCCAAAGCTTGTCTTCTTCACTCAAACATGTTTTGTAAATAATGCCTGGGGTTTTTAGTAGTCCCATCCAAGTTTTTTTTTTTAATAAGTATGTGAAAATATCATTCAGCCCAGAGTAAAGCATAAGTGAACATTAGTAAAGTCAATATTTGGGTTTACATAAACTCTACAACTATATATCCTAATATTCTTCCAGACACAATTCAGTCCCCACAATTGAAATATGACTTCCTCAAATACTCAAACACCCTGATTTACCCCTCCTTGAACTCACAACACTTAATTCCTATTCTACTTGTTTAGTCAAACCTATATATGCTCAGATATAACATGCCATAGAGGAAATAAACCACCATTCATTTACTAATTTTGATAAATTAGGCAAGTTTACTCAATCTTCCAAGCGTCAAGTTCTTCATCTGTAAAATATTGATAATAACAACCAGCAAGTGACAGGAATGGGACTCTACCCCTGCCTAAGTCTAAAACTCTATCATAAAATATCTTGAAGAATTGACAGATTGGATCCAAAGCTGGAGGTGACGAGTTTTCTCTATAAGGCTAATTTTGTAGACACATAGTTTTAGAATATACTTTTTATTATAGCTATCGATGTTGATTTTAAGCACTGCATATTACAGTAGGGTTGTTCCAAGGTTACCATTACCCTGAGAGGCAGTTTAGAATAGTGACTAATCCTAGGAGCTTTGGAGCTGTGGCCACTGGAAAGACGTCCACATTCTAATGTGTGGAACATGTGAACATGTTACTTTACAGAAAGCAAAAGGAGCTTTGTTGATATACTTAAACTAAGGATCTTGAGATGGGGAGATTATTCTGGATTATTCAGTGGGTCCAATGTAACCAATAGGGTCCTTATAAGTAAAAGAGTGACAAAGAAGAGTCAGAATTAGGAGAGATTTTAAAATGCAGTGCTGCTGGTTTTGAAGATAGAAGAAGGAACCACAAGCCAAGGAATGTAAATGACCTCTAAAAGCTGGAAACAGCAAGAAAGTGAACTTTCCTTGAAAACATCTAAAAAGAATTCAGCCCTGCCCACATTTTGATTTTAGCCCAGGAAGATCCATTTTGGATTTATGACCTCCAGAAGTGTAAGATAATAAATTTCTGTTGCTTTAAGATACTAAATTTGTGGTAATTTGTTATAGCCACTATAGGAATCTAATATGGGAGCCAAATGCTCACTCTATATTCTAGCTCTGCCATTTATAATATACCTAGCCTTGAGCAAGGAATTTAATTTATGTGCCTTAGCTGCTTCATTTTTAAAATGGGAGTATGCATAGTTCCTACCTCATAGAAAGAAATTAACATATAAACCTATCAAAACAATATTAGGTAAATAGTAAGTGCTCAGTAAATCAACTATTAGTAGTATAGTAGTAATAACTATTCCTCTATACCAAGGATGTGATTTAAAAGACAATGAGCTGGGCTTCCCTGGTGGTGCAGTGGTTGAGAGTCTGCCTGCCGATGCAGGGGACACGGGTTCGTGCCCCGGTCCGGGAAGATCCCACATGCCGCGGAGCAGCTGGGCCCGTGAGCCATGGCCACTGAGCCTGCATGTCCAGAGCCTGTGCTCCGCAACGGGAGAGGCCACAACAGTGAGAGGCCCGCGTACCGCAAAAAAA
>NW_006771990.1:346505-353028 GCF_000442215.2 Lipotes vexillifer
CAAAAAAAAAAAAAAAAAAAAAAGACAATGAGCACTTTACAAAAATGATATCACCTACATAATTTCCTACATCATGTTTTGATTTTACCAGTAGATAGATAGATAAATAGATGATAGATAGATAGATAGATAGATAGATGATAGATAGATAGATAGATAGATAGATAGATAGATAGATAGATATCTACATACATACATTCATGCATATACATGTATGGATATATAAATATCTCAAGAATCAAGGCAACGATAAACAAAAAATAATGCAGGACAGTGCTTATATCCAAAGAGGAGGCTAGATGTTGAGATGGAGGAGGAATCTAAAGAAAGTCTCCAACAATAGAGAAATATTCTAGTTCTTAAGTTGGGTGTTAAGTTCATGGGTGTTTACTTCATTTTTATGCTTAGTAACTTACATGCACAATTCATACATACTTCTTTTGTGTCAAATGCTAAAGAATACAGTTTTTCCAAAGACTACTAATAAAACTTGAAAAACTTCTCAGATCTTTACTCATTGTAATTCAGTTAGGATAACTCTATTATGCTGTGGTAATGAACAACTCCAAAAATCTCAGTGGCTTAACAAAGCAGATGTTTATTTCTTATTCATACTATATTTTCAACATAGATCAGTGGGCAGCTCTGCTTGTGTAATTCCTCACACCCTCAAACTGACCAAGGCTTCATTTTGCCAAGTGATTTTGATTCATTGAAGCAGTGCAAAAGGGAAGAGAGGCAAATTGGGCACTTGCTTTTAGTGTTCACTCCCAGAAAGGATACATGTCACTTCTGCACATATCTTATTGGCCAAAATAAGTCACATGGTCATGTCCATATTAAAAAAGAATACAGATGCATAATTTTTGCATGTGACTATAAAGTAAAAAAAACACAAATGTTTTGTGAAGAGCATTGATGTTTCTCATAGTCTATCCTTCCAGGCACCAAATATTTGGCCCTTCCTTCATCAGTATGCAGATTTAAACATAGGCTCTATCTAATATATACGGTATGTGAATATTTTTTTGCATACACAGGGCAACAAATAGCAGTCTTGTGAAATTCAAATAGCTGTTCTAGGAAATATACAAGAGATATTAAAATAATGGTTAATGACCCTGCCTTGAAAATTAAGATCACTGGCATAGGGAAGGCACTGCTCCTGGTATCAGGGTGAAGAAAAGGTGATAGGTTATCTTACAGGGCCTGGAAAAGATAACCTATGAAAATTCTAGGGTGAAATACTAACTGGTAGTTAACTGTGTAAGTTGGTATCAGTGTGAAAAAACTAGATTCGATTTTAAACTGATAGGTCAGTGTGACAATATACTTAAATTCATGCCCAAGAGCCTATTTTAAATGATATTCATTAAATATATACATGGAAGTATAAGTTAAGTCACTGTAGTACCATAATATAGGACAAATGCCCACATTTTTAAATGTTTTGTAACTTAAAATGATTCAAAATTTGCCCCTTCCAGTAGAAAGTCAAACACAATTTTAAAGGAAGAATATTTATAACAATACGAAATAGAATGCAGCTATCCTGAAACTAAGCCTGACACATTTCTGTAGTTGTAGAGCTAACCTCAAAGTTTCTCTCCCTTATTACTTTATTCTCCTGCTGATGGCTCTCCAGACATTCTGATAAGTCACAATACAAAGCTGCTCTAAAAAGCTGGACAGGAGCTTTCTTCCTGGCCTTTCTCCCCAGTATAACAAATCATTCTTAGGTGGTTTGGGGAAGCTACATATTAATTTGCTCTGTGGAACAGAGAGGATGGTGGAAGCAGAGAGCTGGGAAAATGTGCTAACAATGTGTAAAGCTACATGAGCCAATACTGAAGTCAGAAGAAAGGAGAGAGAAAAGGTCTTTAAAGGAGTTTGTGGTAGGCCTGCAACCCTTATATCCCCTTTCCAATCTCTGTCTCCAATATCTTGTTGTCAACATTATTTGGTTAAGCTGCCATCTTAGGCTTCTGGGAAATGCCTATCCTTGAAGTGATTCAAAAATATGTAATACATCTCTCATCGAGGTTGTCTTGATTTCATGTTACGGCTTTTCTTTAAGACAATCTCTGATTGCTTTATTCATTATAATTCTTTTCATATGCACAGTATCTGTATTATAAAAACAATATAACATTAAAGAACATTTTGAAGAATTATCCATAATTCTATCACTCTGAAACAGCTATTTTGATTTCATGTATTCTCATGCATACTTTGTCCAAATGTATACCTGTTTTTTATAGTTGTAATTCTAGCACACAATTTTGCTTACTGTTTGTTCTTAATGCTACATACTAAGCATATTTTTGCATTGCTCTACATGTGTTTCATGAATATTTTAATAGCTGCATAAAGTTCCCTAAAGTTGCTATACCATAATTTATCTTTCCCTGGTTTGGGAATTTTGCTTGAAGTTTGTTTTTCCCTACTGTACATAACAGACAAAAATGAACATTTTGTGCATTGTTAACTTTTCCTAAACATTTCTACATTCAGCCATTATCTTGTTTTGTATAACATTACATGAACACAAGAGCTTGGTTAAGCACATACATACATATTACACAAAGACCTTTATCAGCGAGATTTCCTAAAGCTAGAATTTGCATTAGATACTATCAACTCCTGTTTGGTAACTGAAGCCCAATGATGTTAACTGCTGTTATCTGGTATAACTAACCACATTTAAAAATGAGAAAAATGGAAAAAATAAAGAATTTTTTTTAATAAATTTATTTATTTATTCATTTTATTTATTTATTTTTGGCTGCATTATGTCTTTGCTAGCACGCGGGTTTTCTCTAGCTGCTGAGAGTGGGGGCTACTCTTTGTTATGGTGTGCAGGCTTCTCATTGTAGTGGCTTCTCTTGTTGCATAGCACAGGCTCTAGGCCCACAGGCTTCAGTAGTTAGGGCTCGCGGGTTCTAGAGCACAGGCTCAGTAGTTGTGGCACATGGACTTAGTTGCTCCACAGCATGTGGGATCTTCCCAGACCAAGGCTTGAACCTGTGTCCTCTGCATTGGCAGACGGATTCTTAACCACTGCGCCACGAGGGAAGCCCAACAATGGTCATTTGATACACAAAAGTTACATCAACAAATTAGAAGAGAAGGTGATTCTACCCCACCCTTATACACCATATTGGACCCTCTTGCCTCCTATTTCTGGGTCATTATTAACAAAACTATTGTCTTAAAAGCTACAATTTGGAACTATTAGTGGATACTGTTTGTACTGAGGGGTGTAGGCTACTCAATAAATGCTATTACAGCTGAATAAATATACTTTCTGGATCCAAGTATCTTCGCAAATTTTTTTCAGATAATGTCCCCAAATGTAATGACATGGAACTATGATTGATTCATTTGATGTGTGAATTGAATTATTGATTTGCCAGTACATCTTTTTTGAGGACCAGCTAGGTATCTAATCATGTACAACAGAAATGGGATGCCATACATGCAGCAGATCTCACACAAACCACACTCTCCTATGCATTGAAAAAAAAAGGGTCCAGTGCATGCTAGAAGAGAAACCACATATTTCATCACAAGACACTGGACAGTCACATGCTTTCTAGGGACTTACACTATACATGTAATCACCCCAGATAAAACCATACAAATTAAAGAAGATACAGAAGTAAGTAAGGGGGGTCACAGACTGAATGTCTTCAGAGTATTGCAAGTAATAAAAAACTAGTGAAGCTGGTGAATATAAGACAATATGAAGTAGTGGGATTCATCATGAACTGGACCAGGCATACCACACCCAAGTCATTTAACTCTAAAATGTCATAAAATAAAGTTCAAGCCAATCAAAACAAATTTGAGGACCAGATGAACCTAGCAGGCCATGGTATGCAACCACTGAAATGTATGTTAAATGATATGATAAGGACAGCTGGTATCACAAAAGGTAAAATGTGAACTGGGAATAGTCAAGTGAGATGTCTCAAGAGATGCAGGACATAAACTGGATTCTGCTGCAGGCCAGGTTCCCTTGAAAGCCAACTCTGAGATGGAGGTTAATATGCAGGAATTTTATTATGGAGTGCTCTTGGAATTAATGCCTGAGAAATTGTAGTGGAAGAAGCAGGACTGGACAGATGAAGAAATTGAGTTACAAAGAGCCTCCACTAACCCTTAGGCTGTTATGGAGCTGGGATTATCCTTTACAGTTGTCACAATTTGAGAGAGCTGTACTTTATACCCCCATGTTAATCAGTCACTGGACGTGGGCCATCCCAGGAAAAGGTGACATGGGTCTCCTCAGCTGAGATAATTCTTGAGGAGGCTAACAACTGAGAGTTGCCTTTAGTGGAATGCTAGGGTGCTAATGTCTTCATTTCCGAAGGGAGATCTTAGTGCACCATGGCAGCTACCATATCCTCCTTGGGCAAATGTAAAATCATCCCAAGCTACTCATCTCTTCTTACACTGCAACTCCCTACTGTATTAGTCATGATAGAGAAACAGAACCAATAGGAGATATAGATGATATAGATATAGATATGAATATAGATATGGATATAGTTATAAATTTATATTTTTATAGTTATAAAAGCATACCTCATTTTATTGTGCTTCACTTTATTGTGCTTTGTAGATACTGCATTCTTTACAAATTGAAGGTTTGTGGCAACTCTGCACCAAACAATTCTATTGACTCCATTTTTCCAACCACATTTGCTCACTTTGTGTCTCAGGGTCACATTTTGGAAATTCTCCAATATTTCAAACTTTCTCATTATTATTGTATTTGTTATGGTGATCTTTGATGTAAGCTACTGTGATTCACTGAAGGCTTAGATGATGGTTAGCATTTTTTAGCAAGAAAGTATTTTTAATTAATGTATGTACATTTTTTTAGACATAATGCTATTATATACTTAATAGACTACAATATAGTGTAAACATAAATTTTATATGCAGTGAAAAAGCCAACAAATTTTTGTAAATCACTCTGTTGTGATATTCACTTTATTGTGGTAGTCTGGAACCAAAAACCCCCAATATCTCCGAGGTATGCCTGTGTGTGTGTGTGTGTGTGTGTAATATTACTTAGCCATAAATAAGAATGAAATTTTTACATTTGCCATTTCCAACAAGATGGATGGACCTAGAGGGTATTATGCTTAGTGAAATAAGTCAGGCAGAGAAAGACAAATACTGCACATTATCACTTACATGTGGAATCTAAAAAAATAAATGAATAACTATAACAAAACAGACTCACAGATATAGAGAACAAAGTAGTGGTTATCAGTGGGGAGAGCAAAGGGGGAGGGGCAAATAGGGTTATGCGATTAAGACAAAAACTATCAATACTATGTATAAAATAAGCTACAAGACTATATTGTACAGCACATGGACTATAGCCAATATTTATAATAACTGTAAATGGACTGTAATCTATAAAAATATTGAATCACTATGTCCTATACCTGAAACAAACATGATTGTAAATCAACCATAATTCAATAAAAAATAAAATAAAAATTTCTGATAATTTATCACTGAGGTAATGCTAATGCTGTAGTCACTCAGCAAAGGTTTATTGAGCACATCCTTGATATGCTATGGGTGGCATGAAGGAGAAGAACAAGACTTGGTTACTACCCTCCAGGGAGGTCATGGTCTTGGGGACATGAGGCTTTCTTCAACACTATGATGAAGAGCAGGTCACCTCTGATGAACAGGCTGAATCACATGTAGAGAAGGCTTGCTGAGGCTAGCTAAGGGAGCACAGAGTAGATGGGGTTGGAGCACAACCTTAAGAGACAGTTACCATTTAGGAAGAGGCACAAAAGAGAAGAAACAAAAAACTGAGATGAGAAGAAGGCAGACAATATCAAAATGTCTCCCTTCAGCACAGAAAAATCAGAAAACAGCTGAAGAAGGGTTATAGGTGATGCCTGGTAACACAGGTCTATGGAGGCCACCACTTCCTATGCCATGCCCTCTTTTCATGAAGAATTCCCATTGCTCTGGCCCAATGAGTTAAATGATTATACGTAAATGAGAAATTTTTAATTTAGAGAACATATGTTACCTTTGGTTAATTCTAGGACAGTTAGGACAAAAAGAAATGTACCAGGTAATCTGAGCTAGTCCCAAAAGAAATTTTAATCTTGGGCAAGTCAACTAACATTTCTGATTGACCGTACCTCATTTCTCCATTTCTTCCTTATGCTACTCTGAAATCTCTTCATGCTGAAGGACTCTACACATTTAGAACTGACTCATTAAAGGTTACATCTTTGTTTATATCTTTTTCCAAATGAGTGCCAGCTGGCAGAGACTGAGGTTTATTTAACTCAGCAAGATATGGGGTTACAGAAACATATCATGGATTAAAATTTACTGAGATTCCTTCTTTCTATGCAACCCTCCCTGACCACACAGCTGGCCAGCACTCTAGCTGATAAAACAGTGTCTCTGTCCTCCATTTGCTCAGTTGTATTTTCTTCCTCCCCTCTAGTTCCTTAAAAATCACTCTTTC
>NW_006771990.1:353440-378082 GCF_000442215.2 Lipotes vexillifer
CTCTTTCCCCACCTTCTCTGCCCTCTTTGTCTCTTGGAACTGACTTTAATCATTTAAATATACACGAACAGTAAAATTTCATTCTCCTTCAAATGGTCTGCTCTCTTAATTTAGCTCAGGCTAGAAACTTGCACCAGTTTCTGTATCTTTACTTCCAAGCATAGGACCAAGTCTTCTGCATTTTATGAGATTAGCTAAAGCACACGTTTTCGTGTTAACTTTCTGCATTCAAATCCAAGTTCTGCTATTTACTACCTACAGAGCCTTGAGCAAGTCACTGATATGAAACAAACAAAACCAGTTACTGCAAAGTGTTGATTTAAAAACTACTTACATAATGAATGTAGGATATTCAGCATATATTATGCACATGGTGGATACATAATAAATGAATATGCTGTTATAAAACACAGTGTTCATATTATTCTGAAGGTTTTTAAGGGGTGAGATGAGTAGAGAGGAGCATAGATGTTTTATTACCTAGGAGACTTGTATCTACCGGTTCACTCTCTGCCAAGTTCCTTGCTACCAACCCAATAGGAGGTGGAAATGAAAGTGTTTTCAAAAGTTAAAAACAAAGCACAAATGTAGGTAGAAAGCTGGAACTATTCTCATCTCTACAAATATCTCCTTTCTGATCTATTGCCCAGCAGTTCCCTTCTCAGCTTCCTTCACCCCATCTAGGCTGGAACTGTAATAAGTAAGATTTGAAAGCACAAATATGAAGGAGCAAAGCTCCCAGTATGGTGGAATTTAATAATGCAGCAAGTCCTTTTTGAATAGGAAATAACTCTTAAAAGTTTCTTTTCATGTAATTCCAAGCTCAGTTCAGTGAGATCCTCTTTAAATCTCTTGAATTTATGTCTCGCTTCTCCTTACAGCCTCACTAGGCTTGTGGTATTTGGGCTTCTAGAGCATGGCTGGGAGATTACAGTCCTCTATGTCCCCACAGAATATATGACCAATAGATAGCCTGAAGAGAGGGAAGAATAAATGCATACAATACAGTCATCCCTCAGTATTTGTGGGGAATTGGTTCTTGGCCCGCTGCAGATACCAGAATCCTCAGATGCTCAAGTGCCTTATATGAAACGGTGTTTTACAGTTGGCTCTCCCTGTGTGAGGATGTGGAACTCGTGGATACAGAGGGCTGGTTGTAATTTAAAAAATGAAACTCCTCATTTATCTAGTGGATCTTTTATAATAGCAAAGTTTATTCAGTATTTTGGACCAGATACTAATTACATATATTATCCCATTTGATTCTATATCACCATGAGAAATCTACTCTTATTATCCTTGTTTTACAGATGAGGAAACTGAGTCTTACAGTGGTTTAAAAATTTGCTGCTTGTCTTACAGTTGCTAAATGGTGGAACCAGGATTGAATCAAAGCAAAAATTAAAAACATCCTTGTTCTTTCCCTTGAGTGGGAACAAAAAGAGCTGAGCTGACTACATAGGTGTTTGGCATAAGAAAATCTTATTTCTATTACATATTTTCAATCAAATAGGGGATTACTTACAGTTAGCTTTGAAAGGAACTGCACTGAGCTTCCACTAGACATATGAACCTCTGAGTAAATAACAAACCAGATTCTATCCAGATGCCATGTTTAATTATGGGAAGAATAGGGACCTTAAAAACCCATAGCCTATGGTTTTATGGATGGGGAAGGGGCCATTGCCACAGGGTATCACCTGGGAGTACAATTTGTTTCCCTGATAATGCTACCAGGATCAGATCCTAATGTTAAATATGATTGTGGACTATTGTAAGGCTAAGAAGTATTCATTTCTTCATATCCCTATAGCACCTTGGGCATACCCTGTTGAAACATATCAAGCCATGTTTTACTGAACTAATAAATAAAGGATGAGCAAGATCTCTCCAGGTTATCTCTGGGAGAGGCCTACTGGCCCAGAGTCTAAGGAACCATAGCTTAAAGGGTGATTCCTGAATGGGAAAGGAAGCTAGATCAAATGAGTTCCATAGTCCTCTGTAATTAAGATAGTTTGTCCTTCTATAAATGACTCATTCTAGAAATAAGCTGAGCCTTAGACAGACGGTGTGCTCAGAGCAACTTGTTTGAATTTGTGTATAAGTCTACATTACTCTTGTCCTTTATATATCTGGAATAATGTTACCTTTGCTTAACCTGTATAATCAGCATTTCTTATATTGTCAAAAATATGAGTTAGCATCATGAAGTGGACAACTGCTTTGTGCTAGAGTCCTTTTCATATTCTAATCCTCACAATATACCTTCATTAACTGTATTATACAAATAAAGAAAAAGGTACATAACCTATTGTGGAAATCATCTTGCAATATATATGTTTATCATATCATCACATGTACAGCTTAAACTTACACAATGTTACATGTCAATTATATCTCAATAAAGTTGGGGGGGATTTTTTAAAATCATGTAAAAACATGAAAAAACTGAGACACAAGATTTTTTTAATGATTTTTTTGCATAACATTAACAGTGTTCTCAACGTTTGATGTGTATGTGTGTGTGTGTGTGTGTGTGTGTGTGTGTGCGTGTGTGTGTGTGTATCATCTAGGTATATTTTTTCCCTATGGGCCATTTTATGACTGGCAGTGGTTCTCAAACTTTGAATATATATACAATAACCTAGAAATATTTTAAAAATATACATATATAAGCCCTTTGACCAACATATCTTGGGGTGAGGAAAGAGGAAGTAGGGAGGTATACATATTTTGAAACAACAAAAAATGGCACACATCAATACTGATCCAGGGCAGAGATGAGATTCCCTGTACTCTGACATGACACCTCTAACTAAACAGATGGGAAGAAAAAAAAAAAATTGAGACTATATTGCAGGTAACCATAAAAAGTTGGCAATGAAATATGTGGTAAGGGTTTTGGAGTGGAGTCTTCTTCCAAAGCTTCAAACATAAGCCAGATCACCAAACACCACATGGAGGGAGTGTGGATTGAATGACTATATCAAGGTGGGAACCTTCTCAGACTACCATTTAGCTTGAGTATTGTGTAGAGTGGGAATGAGAGAATAAAACTGGATCCCTTGGAGGACCTGAGAATTCCTCCCATAACTCACTGACAGATCCTTAACCTTCAATAGAGATTGAGGCACACTTCTGGCCCTAGATGTTCAAACTTAAAATCTACCCTTTAAATTTTAATCAAATCACAAGAGGAACCTGGCAGAAGATGATGAACTGAACTACATTCTCTCATCCTTGTAGCAAAATAATCCTTTACAAAGCCCAACAGTCTTTATTCTATGGTTCATTTGTTAGTGAATTTCACAAATAATTTTATTTAAGTATTCACAATTCCGCATGTTTAAAGCAATTCATAAAATGTTCACTAATGCAAGTGTTTCCTTCAGCAAACTGTTTAGCTATCTTTCATTTAAATATTTTTAATTAGTGATGTGGAGCTGGTGGAAAACCCATAAATACTTGTCTAGATGTTTCCCCAAGGGCCAGAATTTCTGTGTCTGGGTGTCCCTCTCTTCCTATCTCTTTAAACCAACAGAGATAGGAAGGCAAAACTGACATCTTCACAGCAATTAAGTCAGCATTTCCTGTGAGATCAGAGGTAGCTCTTTGTTGTTCTTGGAAGCTTACACCTAAAAGCTCTCCACACCTCTTCCCTAACAGCCCACCTCAGAATCCAGAGATCGTTACTGAGTGCCTACTAAGCTAGGATTTCTCACAAGCATTATGCAATTTAATTTTTATAACAATAGTCTGAAGTACCCATTATAATTCTCATTTTATTTCCTAACATCTTTAATGGAGTACAATTAATTTACATTGTTGTGTTGGTTTCTGCTGCATAACAAACTGAATCAGCTATACATATACATATATCCCCATATCCCCTCCCTCTTGCACCTGCCCCCTATCCTCTCTATTCCACTCCTATAGATGGTCAAAAAACACTGAGCTGGTCTACCTGTGCTATGCACCTGCTTCCCACTAGCTATCTATTTTACATTTGGTAGTGTATATATGTCAATGCCACTCTCTCACTTTATCCCAGCTTACCCTTCCCTCTCCCTGTGTCCTCAAGTCCATTCTCTAGGTCAACAACTTTATTCCTGTATTGCCCTTAGGTTCTTGAGAACCCTCTTTTTTTTTTTTTAAGATTCCATATCTATATGGAATCCATATATATCCATATATATATATATATCCATATATATATATATACACATACATATAAATATATATATATATATATATATATATATGTTAGTATACAGTATTTGTTTTTATCTTTCTAACTTACTTCACTCTGTATGACAGACTGTAGGTCCATACACCACACTACAAATACCTCAATTCCATTTCTTTTTATGGCTGAGAAATATTCCATTGTATATATGTACCACATCATCATTATAAATTCATCAGCCAATGGACACTTAGGTTGCTTCTATGTCCTGGTTATTGTAAATAGTTTGGCAATTAATACTGTGGTACATGACTCTTTGTATTAAGGTTTTCTCAGGGTATATGCCCAGGAGTTGTATTGCTGGGTCATACAGTAGTTCTATTTTTTAGTTTTTTAAGGAACCATGATACTGTTCTCCATAGTGGCTGTATCAATTTACATTCCCACCAACAGTGCAAGAGGGTTCCCTTTTCTCAACACCCTCTCCAGCATTTAATGTTTCTAGATTTTTTGAGAATGGCCATTCTGACTGGTGTAAGGTGATACCTCATTGTAGTTTTGCTTTGCATTTCTCTAATGATTAGTTATGTTGAACATCCTTTCATGTGTTTCTTAGCATTCTGTATATCTTCTTTGGAGAAATATTTGTTTAGGTCTTCTGCCCATTTTTGGATTGGATTGTTTGTTTTTTTAATACTGAGCTGCATGAGCTGCTTGTATGTTTTGGAGATTAATCCTTTGTCTGTTGCTTCATTTGCAAATATTTTCTCCCATTCTGAGGGTTGTATTTTTCTCTTGTTTATGGTTTCCTTTGCTGTGCAAAACCTTTTAAGTTTCAATAGTTCCCATTTGTTTATTTTTGCTTTTATTTCCATTTCTCTATGAGGTGGATCAAAAACAATTTTGCTGTGATTTTTGCCATGGAGTGTTCTGCCTATGTTTTCCTCTAAGAGTTTTAGAGTTTCTGGCCTTACATTTAGGTCTTTAATCCATTTTGAGTTTATTTTTGTGTATGGCATTAGAGAGTGTTCTAATATCAGGTTTTTACAGTAGCTGTCTAATTTTCCCAGCATCACTTATTGAGGGGGCTGTCTTTTCAGCATTGTATACTCTTGCCCCCTTTATCAAAGATAAGGTGACCATATGTGCATTGGTTTATCTCTAAGCTATCTATCCTGTTCCATTGATCTATCTTTCTGTTTTTGTGCCAGTACCATACTTGCTTGATTACTGTAGCTTTGTAGTATAGCCTAAAGTCAGGGAGTCTTATTCCTCCAGCCTCATTTTTCTTTCTCAAGATTGCTTTGGCTATTTGGGGTCTTTTGTGTTTCCATACAAATTGTGAAACTTTTTGTTCTAGTTCTGTGAAAAATGCCATTGGTAGGTTGATAGAGATTGCATTGAATTTGTAGATTATTTGGGTAGTATAGTCATTTTTACAATGTTGATACTTCCAATCCAAGATCATGGTATATCTCTACATCTGTTTGTGTGATCTTTAATTTCTTGCATCAGTACCTTATAGTTTTCTGCATACAGGTCTTTTGTCTCCTTAGGTAAGTTTATTCCTAGGTATTTTATTCTTTTGGTTGCAATGGTAAATGGGAGTGTTTCCTTAATTTCTCTTTCAGATATTTCATCATTCATGTATAGGAATGCAAGAGATTCCTGTGCATTAATTTTGTATCCTGCTACTTTACAAAATTCATTGATAAGCTCTAGTAGTTTTTTAGTAGTGTCTTTAAGATTCTCTATGTATAGTATCATGTCATCTGCACACAGTGACTGTTTTACTTCTTTTCCAATTTTGAGTCCTTTTATTTTTTTATCTTCTCTGATTTCTATGTCTAAAACTTCCAAAACTATGTTGAGTAATAGTGGTGAGAGTGGGCAACCTTGTCTTGTTTCTGATCTTACTGGAAGTGGTTTCAGTTTTTCACCTTTGAGAATGATGTTGGCTGGGGGTTTATCATATATGGCCTTCATTATATTGAGGTAAGTAACCTCTGTGCCTACTTTATGGAGAGTTTTTATCAAAAATGGGTGTTGAATTTTGTTGAAAGCCTGTTCTGCATCTATTGAGATGATCATATGGTTTTTATCCTTCAGTGTGTTAATATGGGATATCATACTGATTGATTTGCATATATTGAAGAATCCTTGCATTCCTGGGATAAAACCTTCTTGATCATGGTGTATGCTCCTTTTAATGTGCTGCTGGATTCTGTTTGCTAGTGTTTTGTTGAGGATTTTTGCATCTATGTTCATCAGAGATATTGGCCTGTAATTTTCTTATTTTGTGACATCTTTGTCTGGTTTTGCTATCAGGATGATGGTGGTCTCTTAAAATGAGTTTGGGAGGTTCCTCCCTCTGCTATATTTTGGAAGAGTTTGAGAAGAATAGGTATTAGCTCTTCTCTAAATATTTGATAGAATTCACCCGTGAAGCCATCTGGTCTGGGCTTTTGTTTCTTGGAAGATTTGTAATCACAGTTTCAATTTCAGTGCTTGTGATTGGTCTGTTCATATTTGCTATTTCTTCCTGGTTCAGTCTCAGGAGGTTGTGCTTTTCTAAGAATTTGTCCATTTCTTCCAGGTTGCCCATTTTATTGACATATAGTTGCTTGTAGTAATCTCTCATGATACTTTGTATTTCTGCAGTGTTAGTTGTTACCTCTTTTTCATTTCTAATTCTGTTGACTGAGTCTTCCATTTTTTCTTGATGAGTCTGACTAATTATCAATTTTGTTTATCTTCTTAAACAACCAGCTTTTAGCTTTATTAGTCTTTGCTATCATTTCCTTCATTTCATTTTCATTTATTTCTCGTCTGATCCTTATCATTTCTTTCCTTCTGCTAACTTTGTTGTCTTTTTGTTCTCTCTATAATTGCTTTAGGTGCAAGGTTAGGTTGTTTATTTGAGATTGTTCTTCTTTCTGGAAGTAGTATTACATTGATATAAACTTCCCTCTTAGAACTGCTTTTGCTGCATCCCATAGGTCTTAGGTTGTCATGATTTCATTGTCATTTGTTTATAGGTATTTTTTGTTTTCCTCTTTGATTTCTGCAGTGATCTCATGGTTATTTAGGAGTATATTGTTTGATCTCCATGTGTTTGTATTTTGTACAATTGTTTTTTCCCTGTAATTGATGTCTAGCCTCATAGCATGGAGGTCAGAAAAGATACTTGGTATGATTTCAATTTTCTTAAATTTACCAAGGCTTGATTTTTGAACCAAGATATAATCTATTCTGGAGAATATTCCATGACCACTTGAGAAGAATGTATATTCTATTGTTTTTGGATGGAATGACCTATAAATATCAATTAAGTCCATCTTGTTTAATGTGTCAGTTAAGGCTTATGTTTCCTTATTTATTTTAATTTTGGTTGATATGTCCATTTGTGAAAGTGGGGTGTTAAATTCTCATACTATTATTGTGTTACTGTCGATTTCCCTTTTTATGGCTGTTAGTATTTGCCTTATGTATTGAGGTGCTCCTATGTTGTATGCATATATGTTTATAATTGTTATATCTTCTTCTTGGATTGATGCCTTGATCATTATGTAGTGTCCTTTCTTGTCTCTCGTAACAGTCTTTATTTTAAAGTCTATTTTGTCTGATATAATTATTGCTACTCCAGCTTTCTTTTGATTTCCATTTTCATGTAATATATTTTTCCATCCCCTCACTTTCAGTCTGTATGTGTCCCTAGGTCTGAGGTGGGTTTCTTGTAGACAGCATATATACAGATCTTGTTTTTGAATCCATTCCACCAATCTATGTCCTTTGGTTGGAGTATTTAATCCATTTACATTTAAGGTAGTTATTGATAGGTATGTTCCTATTATAATTTTCCTAATTGTTTTGGTCTTGTTTTTGTAGGTTTTTTCCTTCTCTTGTGTTTCCTGCCTAGAGACGTTCCTTTAGCATTTGCTGTACACCTGGTTTTGTGGTGCTGAGTTCTCTTAACCTTTGCTGGTCTGTAAAGGATTTACTTTCTCCATTGAATCTGAATGAAATCATTGCTGGGTAGAGTAATCTTGGTTGTAGTTTTTTCCCTTTCATCACTTTAAAGATGTCCTGCCACTCCATTCTGGCTTGCAGAGTTTCTGCGGAAAGGTCAGCTGTTAACCTTATGGGGATTCCCTTGTATGTTATTTGTTGCTTTTCCCTTGCTGCATTTAATATTTTTCTTTTTATTTAATCTTTCATAGTTTGATTAATAACTGTCTTGGTGTGTTTCTCCTTGGATTTATCTTGTATGGGGATCTCTGTGCTTCCTGGAATTGATTGACTATTTCCCTTCCTATACTAGGGAAGTTGTCAAATATAAGCTCTTCAAATATTCTCTCAGTCTCTCTCTCTTTTTTTTTTTTTTTTGTCTTTTTCTTCTGGGACCCATATAATTTATATGTTATTGCATTTAATGTTGTCCCAGAGGTCTCAGAGACTGTCCTCAATTCTATTCATTCTTTTTCCTTTATTCTGCTCTGTGGTAGTTATTTCCACTCTTTTATCTTCCAGGTGACATATCCGTTCTTCTGCCTCATTATTCTGCTATTGATTCCTTCCAGATAATTTTTAATTTCATTTATTTTGTTGTTCATCATTGTTTGTTTGCTCTCTAGTTCTTCTAGGTGCTTGTTAAGTGTTTCTTGTATTTTCTCCATTCTATTTCCAAGATTTAGGATTGTCTTTACTATCATTACTCTGAATTCTATTTCAGGTAGACTGCCTATTTCCTCTGCATTTGTTTGGTGTGAAGGGTTTTTATCTTGCTCCTTCATTTGCTGTGTATTTCTCTGTCTTCTTATTTTGCTTAACTTACTGTGTCTGTGGTCTCCTTTTCGCAGGCTGCAGTTACATAGTTCCCGTTGGTTTTGATTTCTGCCCCCAGTGGGTTATGTTGATTCAGTGAGTTGTGTAGGCTTCCTGGTGTAGGAGACTGGTGCCTTTGTTCTGGTGGATGAGGATGGATCTCGTATTTCTAGTGGGCAGGACCACATCTGATAGTGTGTTTTGGGGTGTCTGTGAACTTATTATAATTTTAGGCAGCCTCTCTGCTAATGGTTGGGGTTATGTTCCTGTCTTGCTAGTTGTTTAGCATGGGGTATCCAGCGCTGGAGCTTGCTGTCCACGGAGTGGAGCTAGGTCTTAACATTGACCTCTGGGTTGTCCTCTGGGACAACACTTCCTGATTGATATTATGAGGGCTCAGGAGGTCTCTGCTGGTCCAATGTCATGAACTCAGCTCTCTCACCTCAGAGGCTTAGGCCTGACACCCAGCCAGAGCACCAAGACCCTGTCATCCACACAGCTCAGAAGAAAAGGGAGGGAAAAAAAGAAAGTAAGAAAGAAGAAAGAATGAAAGAGAAAAAAAGAAAATAAAGGTATTAAAATAAAATATTTTTTGGAGGCTGTGGTAGAGGAACCAAGATGGTGGAGTAGAAGGACGTCCTCTCACTCCCTCTTGTGAGAACACCAAAATCACAACTAGCTGCTGGACAATCATTGACAGGAAGACACTAGAGTTCACCAAAAATGATACCCCACATCGAAAGACAAAGGAGAAGCCACAATTAGAAGGTAGGAGGGGTGCAATCACAGTAAAATCAAATCCCATAACTGGTGCATAGATGACTCACAGACTGGAGAACACTTATACCACAGTAGTCTCCCCACTGTAGTGAAGGTTCTGGGCCCCACATCAGGCTTCCCAACCTGGGGGTCCAGCAACAGGAGGAAGAATTCCTAGAGAATCAGACTTTGAAGCCTAGTGGGAATTGATTGCAGGACTTCGACAGGACTGGGGGAAACAGAGACTCTGCTCTTGGAGAGCACACACAAAGTAATGTGCGCATAGGGACCCAGGGGATGGATCTGTGACCCCAGAGGAGACTGAACTAGACCTACCTGCTAGTGTTGGAGGGTATCCTACAGAGGCGGTGGAGGGGGGGGGCACTGTGGCTCACCATGGGGACAAGGGCACTGGCAGCAGAAGTTCTGGGAAGTACCCCTTAGCATGAGCCTTCCCAGAGTCTCATTAACCCCACCAAAGAGCCCAGATAGGCTCCACTGATGGGTTGCCTCAGGCCAAACAACAAACAGGTAGGGAACCCATCCCCACCCATCATCACCCAAGTGGATTAAAGTTTTACTGAGCTCTGCTCATGAGAGCAACAGTCAGCTTTACCCAACATCAGTCCCTCCCATCAAGCCTCTTAGATAGACTAATCCACAAGAGAGTAGATAGCAGAAGCAAGTAGAACTACAATCCTGCAGCCTGTGGAACAAAAAACACATTCACAGAAAGATAGACAAGTTGAAAAGGCAGAGGGCTATGTACCAGATGAAGGAACAATATAAAACCCCAGAAAAACAACTAAATGAAGTAGAGATAGGCAACCTTCCAGAAAAAGAGTTCAGAATAATGATAGTGAAAATGATCCAGGACCTCAGAAAAACAATGGAGGCAAAGATTGAGAAGATGCAAGAAATGTTTAACAAAGACCTAGAAGAATTAAGGAACAAACAAACAGAGATGAACAATACAATAACTGAAATGAAAGCTACACTAGAAGGATCAATAGCAAAATAACTGAGGCAGAAGAATGGATAAGTGACCTGGAAGACAGAATGGTGGAATTCCCTGCTGTGAAACAGAATAAAAAAATAAGAATGAAAAGAAATGAAGACAGCCTAAGAGACCTCTAGGACAACATTAAATGCAACAACATTCGCATTATAGGTGTCTGAGAAGGGGAAGAGAGAGAGAAAGGACCTGAGGAAATATGTGAAGAGATTATAGTCGAACACTTCCCTAATATAGGAAAGGAAATAGCCACCCAAATCTAGGAAGTGAAGCAAGTCTCATACAGGATAAACCCAAGGAGAAACACGCCGAGACACATAGTAATCAAATTGGCAAAAATTAAAGACAAAGAAAAATTATTAAAATCAGCAAGGGAAAAATGAAAAATAACATAAAAAGGAACTCCCATGAGGTTAACAGCTGATTTCTCACCAGGAACTCTACAAGCCAGAAGGGAGTGGCATGATATACTTCAACTAATGAAAGGGAAGAACGTACAACCAAGATTACTCTACCTGGCAAGGATCTCATTCAGATTTGATGGAGAAATCAAAAGCTTTACACACAAGCAAAAGCTAAGAGGATTCAGCACCACAAAACCAGCTCTATAACAAATGCTAAAGGAACTTCTCTAAGTGGGAAACACAAAAGAAGAAAAGGAGCTATAAAACCAAACCCAAAACAATTAAGATAATGGTCACAGGAACACACATATCGATAATTACCTTAAATGTGAATGGATTAAATGTTCCAACCAAAAGACATAGGCTTGCTGAATGGATACAAAAACAACACCCATATATGTGCTGTCTACAAGAGACCCACTTCAGACCTAGGGACACGTATAGGCAGAAAGTGAGGGGATGGAAAAAGATATTCCATGCAAATGGAAATCAAAAGAAAGCTGGAGTAGCTATACTCATATAAGATAAAATAGACTTTAAAATAAAGAATGTTACAAGACACAAGGAAGGACACTACATAATGATCAAGGGATCAATCTAAGAAGAATATATAACAATTATGAATATATATGCACCCAACATAGGAGCACCTCTATACATGAGGCAAGTACTAACAGCTATAAAAGAGGAAATCGACAGTAAGACAATAATATTGGGGGACTTTAACACCTCACAGAAACCAATGGACAGATCATCCAAAATAAAAATAAATAAGGAAACAGAAGCTTTAAATGACACAATAGAGCAGATTGATTTAATTAATATTTATAGGGCATTCCATCCAAAAACAGCAGATTATGCTTTCTTCTCAAGTGCACACAGAACATTCTCCAGAATAGATCACATCTTGGATCACAAATCAAGTCTCATAAATTTAAGAAAATTGAAATCATATCAAGCATCTTTTCTGACCGTGATGCTATGAGATTACAAATGGATTACAGGGAAAAAAATGTAAAAAACACAAACACATGGAGGCTAAACAATACGTTACTAAATAACCAGGAGATCACTGAAGAAATCAAAGAGGAAATCAAAAAATACCTAGAGACAAATGACAATGAAAACACGACGATCCAAAACCTATGGAATCAGCAAAAGCAGTTCTAAGAGGGAATTTTATAGCTATACAAGCCTACCTCAAGAAACAAGAAAAATTTCCAGTAAACAATCTAACCTTATACCTAAATGAACTAGAGAAAGAAGAACAAACGAAACCCAAAGTTAGCGGAAGGAAAGAAATCATAAAGATCAGAGCAGAAATAAATGAAATAGAAACAAAGAAAACAATAGTAAAGATCAATAAAACTAAAAACTGGTTCTTTGAGAAGATAAACAAAATTGATAAACCATTAGCCAGACTTATCAAGAAAAACAGGGAGAGGACTCAAATCAACAAAATTAGAAATGAAAAAGGAAAAGTGACAACATACACTGCAGAAATAAAAAGAATCCTAAGAGACTACTACAAGCAACTCTATGCCAATAAAATGGATGACCTGGAAGAAATGGACAAATTCTTAGAAAGGTATAACCTTCCAAGACTGAGCCAGGAAGAAATAGAAAATATGAACAGACCAATCACAAGTAATGAAATTGAAACTGTGATTAAAAATCTTCCAACAGGTCTTCCCTGGTGGCACAGTGGTTGAGAGTCCGCCTGCCGATGCAGGGGATGCAGGTTCGTGCCCCGGTCTGGGAAGATCCCACATGCCACAGAGCCGCTGGGCCCATGAGCCATGGCTGCTGAGCCTGCACGTCCAGAGCCTGTGCTCCACAACGGGAGAGGCCACAACAGTGAGAGGGCTTTGTACCGCAAAAAAAAAAAAAAAAATCTTCCAGCAAACAAAATCCAGGACCAGATGGCTTCACAGATGAATTCTATCAAACAATTAGAGAAGAGCTAACACGCATCCTTCTCAAATTCTTCCAAAAAATTGCAGAGGAAGGAACACTCCTAAACTCATTCTATGAGGTCACAATCACCCTAATACCAAAACCAAAGATACTACAAAAAAAAATTAATGACAAATATCACTGATGAATATAGATGCAAAATTCTCAATAAAATACTAGAAAACAGAATCCAACAACACATTAAAAGGATCATATACCATGATCAAGTGGGATTTATGCCACTTGATATACTGCAAGGATGGCAAGGATTCTTCAATATATGCAAATCAATCAATGTGATACACGATATTAACAAATTGAAGAATAAAAACCATATGATCATCTCAATAAATGCAGAAAAAGATTTTGACAAAATTCAACACTGATTTGTGATAAAAGTTCTCCAGAAAGTGGGCATAGAGGGAACCTACTGCAACATAATAAAGGCCATATATGACAAAACCACAGCAAACATTATTCTCAATGGTGAAAAACTGAAAGCATTTCCTCTAAGATCAGGAGCAAGACAAGGATGTCCACTCTCACCACTATTATTCAACACAGTTTTGGAAGTCCTAGCCTGGGCAATCAGAGAAGAAAAAGAAATAAAAGGAATACAAATTGGAAAAGAAGAAGTAAAACTGTCACTGTTAGAAGATGAAATGATACTATACATAGGGAATCCTAAAGATGCCACCAGAAAACTACTAGAGCTAATCAATGAATTTGGTAAAGTTGCAGGATACAAAATTAATGCACAGAAATCCCTTGCATTCCTATACACTAATGATGAAAAATCTGAAAGAGAAATTATGGAAACACTCTCATTTACCATTGCAACAAAAATAATAAAATACCTAGGAATAAACCCACCTAGGGAGATAAAAGACCTGTATGCAGAAAACTATGACACTGATGAAAGAAATTAGAGATGATACCAACAGATGAAGAGATATACCATGTTCTTGGATTTGAAAAATCAATATTGTGAAAATGACTATACTACCCAAAGCAATCTACAGATTCAATGTAATCCCTATCAAATTACCAATGGCATTTTTTACAGAACTAGAACAAGTCATCTTAAAATTTGTATGGAGACACAAAAGACCCCAAATAACCAAAGCAGACTTGAAGGAAAAAAACGGAGCTGGAGAAATCAGATTCCCTGACTTCAGACTATACTACAAAGCTACAGTAATCAAGACAATATGGTACTGGCACAAAAACAGAAACATAGATCAATGGAACAAGATAGAAAGCCCAGAGATAATCCCACACACCTATGGTCAACTAATCTAAGACAAAGGAGGCAAAGATATACAATGGAGAAAAGACAGTCTCTTCAATAAGTGGTGCTGGGAAAACTGGACAGCTACATATAAAACAATGAAATTAGAACACTCCCTAACACCATACATAAAAATAAACTCAAAATGGATTCGAGACCTAAATGTAATACCAGACACTATAAAACTGTTAGAAGAAAACATAGGAAGAACACTCTTTGACATAAATCACAGCAAGATCTTTTCTGATACACCTCCTACAGTAATGAAAATAAAAATAAACAAATGGACCTAATGAAACTTCAAAGCTTTTGCACAGCAAAGGAAACCATAAACAAGATGTAAAGACAACCCTCAGGGCTTCCCTGGTGGCACAGTTGTTGAGAGTCCACCTGCCGATGCAGGAGTCACGGGTTTGTGCCCTGGTCTGGGAAAATCCCACATGCTGCAGAGCGGCTAGGCCTGTAAGCCATGGCTGCTGAGCCTGCGCATCCAGAGCCTGTGCTCCACCACAGGGGAGGCCACAACAGTGAGAGGCCTGCATATCACAAAAAAAAAAAGACATCCCTCAGAATGGAAGAAAATATTTGCAAATGAATCAACTGACAAAGGATTAATGTCTAAAATATATAAACAGCTCATGCAGCTCAATATTAAAGAAACAAACAACCCAATCAAAAATTGTGTAAAAGACCTAAATAGACATTTCTCCAAAGAAGACATACAGATGGCCAAGAAGCACATGAAAAGCTGTTCAACATCACTAATATTAGAGAAAGGCAAATCAAAACTACAGTGAGGTATCACCTCACACCAGTTAGAATGGGCATCGTCAGAAAATCTACAGACAAATGTTAGAGAGGGTGTGGAGAAAAGGGAACCCTCTTGCACTGTTGGTGGGAATGTAAATTGATACAGCCACTATGGAGAACAGTATGGAGGTTCCTTAAAAAAGTAAAAATAGAATTACCATATGATCCAACAATCCCACTACTGGGTATATACCCAGGGAAAACCATAATTCAAAAGGACATGTGCACCCCAATGTTCATTGCAGCACTATTTACAATAGCCATGTCATGGAAGCAACCTAAATACCCATCGACAGATGAATGGATAAAGAAGTTGTGGCACATATATACAATGGAATATTACTCAGCCATAAAAAGGAAGGAATCTGAGTCATTTGTTGAGATTTGGATGGATCTAAAGACTGTCATACAGAGTGAAGTAAGTCAGAAAGAGAAAAACAAATATCGTATATTAACGCATGTATGTGGAACTTAGAAAAATGGTATAGATGAACTGGTTTGCAGGGCAGAAGTTGAGACACAGATGTAGAGAACAAGCATATGGACAACAAGGGGGAAAACCGCGGTAGGGTGGGGATGGTGGTATGCTGAATTGGGCAATTGGGAATGACATGTATACACTGCTGTGTATGAAATTGATGACTAATAAGATCCCGCAGTATAAAAAAACAAGCAAACAAACAAAACATACCCAACTAATACTAAACTTTCTTTGGGTTATTTGTATGGAAATACGTTAATATAAATGTGTCAGACATTACATGAAATTTCTAAAAATTTTATATGTTCTGGTATAATGTTATAAGTCATAATTCTAGTTATTACTTTAAAATGTATATCTCAGAAATAACTAAATTTTCTTGTCAATTGCATTATTATGAACTTTCATCAAATCTTTAACCATGGTCATTTTTAAGTCTTTTGTCACTTACAGACAATTCTGGATGTACTCTGATGCTTTTGCAAAAATGTTCCTATAAAAGGGTTTCATCTTGGGCTTCCCTGGTGGCGCAGTGCTTGAGAGTCCGCCTGCCGATGCAGGAGACGCGGGTTCGTGCCCCGTTTCGGGAAGATCCCACATGCCGCGGAGCGGCTGGGCCCGTGAGCCATGGCCACTGAGCCTGCGCGTCTGGAGCCTGTGCTCCGCAAATGGGAGAGGCCACAACAGTGAGAGGCCCACATAACGCAAGGAAAAAAAAAAAAAAAAAAAAAAAGGGTTTCATCTTCACGGAATTCATGGAAAAGACTCTAACAAGTACAGGCTTCTGGTAATTGACTATACTGCTGAACTGAATGAATAAGCATTTTCAGAACTCTAATGGAAAACTGATGAATTCACAAAAGTGCTAACAAAAGATCAAGATAAAAAAAAACTTAATTACATGGGATTGAGTGAACTGATGAGGATGATTATAATTTTTGTGACTTTCTGTTTGAATAAAAAAAAAAAATCCCACAATGACTCAGAGGCAAAAAATATACAAATCAATTTTCACTGCAAAGTAAAGGAGCTGTTACAGTGGAGGATTACTGGACTGAATGTCAATATTATGACATAGTATGAGTGTGTTTCGTGTTTGGTAATTGCAATCAATGTTGCTTTTGTTGTGGTCATCCATTTACAATGCTTGGTGTCAGTTTATTTATCTCTTGTAAAAATAAAATACAATGTGTGTGTGTGTGTGTGTGTGTGTGTGAAAAATCAAAATAAAATAAATAAAATAAAAGAATTTTTAAAATATTATTAAAATAAAAACATTTAAAAGAAAAGAGAGGAGAGCAACCAAACCAATAAACAAATCCACCAATGATAACAAGCATTAAAAACTAAACTAAGGTAAACATAAAAATCAGAAATTACTCAGTTGTATACAGCAAACCCCAAGTCTCTAGTTTCTCCCAAAGTCTACCACCTCAATTTTGGGATTATTTGTTGTCTATTCCAGTTTTCCACAGATGCAGGGTACATCAAGTTGATTGTCAACATTTAATCCACTTCTCCTGAGGCTGTACAGAGAAATTTCCCTTTCTCTTCTTTGTTTGCACAGCTCATGGTGTTCAACTTTGCTTTTAGCCCTACCTCTGCATGTAGGTTGCCCTCTGGCATCTGTTCTTCACCCAGACAAGAGGGAGTTAAAGGAGCAGCTGATTAGGGGGCTCTGGCTCACTCAGGCCGTGGGAAGGGACAGGTACAGAATGCGGGGTTAGCCTGTGGTGGTAGAGGCCGCCGTGACGTTGCAACAGCCTGGGGCACACCACCATATGTTCTCATGGGGCAGTTGTCCCTGGATCATGGGACCCTGGCAGTGGCAGGCTGCATAGGTTCCTGAGAGGGGAGGTGTGGATTGTGACCTCTGCTTGTACACAGGATTCTTGGTGGCTTCAGCAGCAGCATTAGCATTTCATGCCAATCTCTGGTGTCTGAGTTGATAACCGCTGCTCACATCCGTCTCTGAAGCTCGTTTAGGCAGTGTTCTGAATCTCCTCTCCTTGAGCACCTCGAAACAATGGTATCTTGCCTCTTAGACAGGCCCAGAGTTTTTCCCAGACTCCCTCCCATGTAGCTGTGGTCCAGTAGCCCCCTTCAGGCTGTGTTCACGCAGCCAACCCCAGTCCTGTCCCTGGAATCTGACCTCTGAAGCCCAAGCCTCAGCTCCCAGCCTCCACCCAGGAGGGTGAGCAGACAAGCCTCTCAGGCTGGTGAGTGCTGGTCAGCACTGATCCTCTGTACGGGAATCTCTCTGCTTTGCCCTCTGCACCCCTGTTGCTGCACTCTCCTCTGTGGCTTCGAAGCTCCCCCCTCTGTCCACCCCCCATCTCTGCCAGGGCTTCCTAGTGTGTGGGAAGTTTTCCTCCTTCATAGCTCCCTCCCAGAAGTGCCAGTCCTGTCCTTGTTCTTTTGTCTGTGTTTTCTTTTGTCCTACCCAGGTATGTAGGGATTTTCTTACTTTTTGGGAAGTCTGAGGTCTTCTGCCAGCATTCAGTAGGTGTTCTGTAGGTGTTGTTCCACATGTAGATGTATTTTTGATGTATTTTTTGGGAGGAAGGTGATCTCCACATGTTATTCCTCTGCCATCTTGAAGGTCCTGTTCTCATTATTTTTTTTTTATGAGAAAAGGCATTGAAAGGTAAAAAGTCCCTTGTCCTAAATCAAAATGCTCATTTATGGCAGAAACAACAGTTCAATGCAGGCCATCAGTCACTGCCTTCCAGATTAAAAATTATTTCCCTGCTCCACCCTACCTGAACTTCTGACACTGAGGATTTACTTTCACAAGAACACAATTACTGATTAAGTCCATTGAGAAATCTAGAGAGAGAGATCAACAACAAAAATAGGCATTTTGTTAAAATGGTTATGAAAAGATTTCCTCCCTGAGTTTTAGGGCACTCTAGGGAGAGTCTGGAGCTCTTTGAGGCCTGAAGCTCCACAAGGTTAGTGCTCATGTTTTTGAGTCTTCCTTCTCATTCCCCATGACTGATGAGTGGAAGGAGTACATAAAATCACTATATATGAATGGCTAGAAGGGAGTCAAACATAATCTAGAGAAGAAAATTGAAACACAGAGACATCTGTATCATGCCTTCCAGGAGACAGGGTTAATGTGGACTAAGCAGGAGACACATCAGTGAATTTATTTTTCAGTCAAAAATCTATGATCTCAGCTTCTTTGGGCATCTTTTGTTTCTTCTTTCTTCATAAGTAAGGTAGCTGGAGAAATGGAGAGTGAAGCTTTCTCTATTATGACTTCCAGGAATTGAAATTTTATTGTAGACAAAAAGTTCCTGTCACAATTGTGTCTGTTAGTGTATTGTTCACTGATTCTGGTCATAAATGTTATTTCATACCTGTTATTTTCATATTTGTTAATAACATCTGAGTTCTTTTTTATAGGTTCCTGTGGGGATTTCAAATATATCCAGAAATTATAGTGGAAAAAATACTTTAACTAAATTTAAATGAAACAGAAACTGAGAGATATATTTGGGACTCAGAAGAACAAGTTTAAAATTTCTACACATCAAGCTATTTGAAGAAGAAATTACTTGAAGTTTCGCAGAGTTTAGCCTTGAGTATGGGAGAATTTTCCTCTCCCTTAAGAACTGCCCAATATATGATACTGAATATCATTAAAATCAGATATCTTTCTCCTAAATTAGTTCATTATTTTGGTAATCTAATATTTAGGGTTACTTCAGGCATTACAAACACACTATCATCCAATTTTAAAAATAACTTATTTCCCCTTATGTTTCATGTTAGAAAAATGCGTTTATTAAAAGCTACAAATTTTCATAGCTGGTGGATCAAATCCTTCTGAACACACTTGTTGGAAAAGGGAAACAATCACTTTGCCAAGGACATCTTCATTAGGATTTATTTAATTTTGAAGATACTAAGATTCATGAAATACACTGCAGTGAAAATGAATAAATTGCATCTACATGCAACCACATGGATAATCTCTAGTTACATGATACTATGTGAGAAAAGTAGGTTCTGGGAACTACATAGAGCATGGTGCCCTTTTTATGAAGTTCAAGAATAAGAAAATCAACTATTGACTGAAAAAAATGCACAATGTAAGAGTTAAGAGTTAAGTTTTATTTGGGTCCAAATAAGGACTATAGCCCAGGAGACAGTGTCTCATATAGCTCTGAAGATCTGTCCCAAAGAGGTGGGAGAGGTCAGAATATATGTAATTTTAGTGAAAGGGGGGATACATGCAATCAAGCACACATTTTGGCAGAAGGTTGCTGCTAGTCATGAGGAGCAGTGTCTCCATTAATGGTTTTAGTGCTTTTCTGGATATGAGAAGATACAAGAAATTGAGCTCATAAAATCTCTTTCCAGACACCATGTTGGAGATATTTCCTGCTTCTATGACAATGGCATCTATCTATGGCAAAAAAGATACTAAACAAATACTTATGAATATTTAATTGTAATAATTAAAAAATAGCTAGGTAGGAGTAGAAGGCAACCTAAACCACAAGTAACTAACCATGGATTGTACCTTTAAAGAAACTCACAGAGGATTTCTATTTTATTTCTCACTTAAAAAAAATTTTAACATACAACCTGTTTGTATAAAATTTAGAAAATATTTTTAAGAAGAAAAAAACTAAGTACCTAAATTTCTACTACCTTGAGATAAATACTGTTAGAATTTTGATATAGTTCCTTCCAGTCCTTTTTCTCTGTATATACACATTACAAAATTTTGACCATGTGTATATTCAATTATGCATCCTAAAGGCAAGAGACTGTCATGTATACTGAATTAACCCATATCCCTGATATATGTTGGCAATGCATTTAATCGCCAGCACTGAGGATGGACTACACTTATCTATCTGCATTCTCATGTCTTCAAAACTTTTGGAAGATTATTGTTCTCATATTGCCTAGTCAGCAGCACCATGGCAGGCAGGCGATGTTCTGACCAAATTCTATTCAGAGAAAGAAATTTCATAAAGATTTTATGATCAAGGTTTTGCCCAGTTGCCTTTCAATTTCCCCCTCCCAGTTGTATTGAGACAAAGTCCTATATCTCAAAAATATTATGCTTAAAGAGGTGGGTTAGAAAATTCCTAGAGTTTATTTTGAATTTGAATTTTTATGACCTGTAGACATCACTTATTACTGAACTGTTCTATATTTTACACATCAGACTGATTCCTGGATAAGCACTAAATGAATGAAATCCAGTTGTTTTAATGTGTTTGGGCTGCTACAACAAAATGTTATAAACTGGGCGGCTTCCAGGCAACTGACATATATTCCTCATTGTTCTGGAGGTTGGGACATCCAAGATCAAGGTGCCAGCATATTTCATGTCTAGTGAGTGCACTTCCTGCTTCACAGGTGGCCATCTTTTTGCTATATCTTCATATGGTGGAAGGGATAACAAGGAAATTATCTGGGTCTCTTTCAAAAGGGCCTTAATTCCATCCATGAGGACTAATCACTAGTGATTAGATCATAATTAACCTCATGATCTAATCGCTTCCCAAGGGCCATGCCTCCCATACCATCACATTGGGTGTTGGAATTTAACATATGAATTTTGGGGCAGCACAAGCCTTGAGTTCTATAGCACCAGTCAATCAGAACAAAGAAAAGTGACTATGCTCAGACAGAAAGTTGGCTTTAACTCTGTAGGAGAGTTCGGGCAGGAATAACATCAAAAGATTTTCTTGTCTTTCAACTTAGTTCAGCCCCTTCCTGTCCAAGCTTCAGTGGTGTACCAGCACTAACTCTCGTGAGTCATATTGACTCTTGTGCCAATACGACTGGCAAGAGCCAACTGTGCGTTTATCTTCTCAGTGCTGCATTCAGTAATGTTATGTAGTAGCTTGAAATCATCCATGATGGGAGTATTTGTGCCAAGCAAAAGAGCAAACACTGTAAACCATGTTGTTTTTCCAGACAGTTAGTTGCTAAGCATTTATTAGCATACCACTTCCAAGCTACACTTCCTTTCATTGAACAGCAGAAACCATGGGTTCTTTGCCCTTTCAATACAAGCCATTGCTATTCCCAAAGCCAGATTCAATGATGTTTGGTATGTAGGTTCATCTTACAAGAATTAAACAGCAGATTACTATTCACAATGTATGTTTCCAAACATATTCTAATGTCCCATCTAACCATCTAGAAGAACATCTTGGTAAGCATATACTTCCTTTTTATTTTATTTTATTTTTCTGTAATACTTTTATCCCAGACGAATCAGACTTTTCCAAGACTCCATGGCTTGGCAATTATACAGAGGGGGGAATTGGAAGAATTATAGAACTTTATGCTCCAAGATTCAACTCTACTGTAATACAAACAAAGTTTTAAACTTTAATTTATGCAACTGATGTATTGACTTAAGAATCCTTTCCAATGATTTGGAAGCTATCAAGTGTATGATAAACACATTTTTGCTATGTTTGTTTAAAAGAGGACAGGTGAGTTCCACATAGGAAATTCATAAGTACAGCATTTTACACACTCACACACATACACACATGCACACACACACATTTTAAGGTAGAGTGTTATATGGCATTCATGCTTGATGTAGCCACATAGACTTCTTCCACTCGCAAGATAATTGGAGATTAAATGTGTCTATATATCTGTTATGTTTTTGTGTGATTATGTGTGTGTATGTGTAGAATATACAGTTTTGTTTCTGTTATTGTGTTTTTTACCTAAATGATTTCAATCAGAGCTGAATTTCCCACATGTTTTTGATCATGGTGAAAGAGAGTAAGTGAAATAGTATTCTATTTTTTCTGCCTGACTACTCTATTTTAAGTGCTGGCAATGTTGCAGCTTCCTTTTTTCCCCATAGGTCTGTGTAATAAAAAGAAGAAATTATCTGTTGGCTGATACAGAGGCAGGAATTGACTTACGAATAGAAACAGACACCCACATTGTTGTGAGGCTACAATAAAAAGGCCACTAATGATCAGGACTTGCCACAAGCTGAACAAACATGACTTCAAAGGATGCTTTAAGGGCTAAATTAAATAAAAATCCAGTGAAGGATACCAGAGTAGCAGTGTCTGAATCAAAATGAACCCATCATATTCTCTGCCAAGGGCATTACTTCTGTTTCTGACACTTTGGGTTTTTAGAGGTAGAATCTTTACAGTTCTTGGGAAAGTTCACATTTGAATGCACCATTTTTATTATTTGCACTCTTTCTTCAAAGAAAGGAAGTGATACTCCTTACACTGACAAAGATTTGGTAATTGCCATCTTTGGTGTGGCTGTCAGGCAGCAATATCATCATTGATTGTGACATCTGTAACAATGATTTTATGTTGGAGGTATTCTACCTGCATCAGGCCAAATTTTATTAGCAGATAGACTATCTGGAAAGATTAAAAACCTGTAGAGGAGGAGAATGGGCATTAATGCTTACTTTATACAATTTGAATAAGTAGGTGGCATTTTTGTGTTTCTCAGTTTAGAAAAAAGATGCAAAAATAAATTTCCTAATAGTGTAAATAATCCAAAACAATCTTCCTTTTTAAAGAAGGGAAGGAGGGAGAGGGAGAATGGGAAAGGAAAATTAACACTTGAATCCATCTTCCAACTGGCTATTCCCTCCTGACCTTCTATTTTCTGTGAAAGGACTTCCTTGATATCCACTCTCTCTCATTCTCCACATCAGGAGCCTGCTTATACTTCAAACGATATTAGCATGATATGAATAATTTTAATTACACCCTAATTAGGCAGTAAGCTTCTTCAGAGGAAAGAATATCTTGTATGGAAACTTTCTTAACTAAACTGTATAACTTGTTCTAAACCTAGTGTCAGTTTATGAGTTCTAACTCTCCTGTACTATTCTCTTTTCCCCATGCCCATCATCCTTCCAAAATGCCAAGATCAGATTAATAATCCTGGAACAGGTTTGGCTGTATGTCACTTACCTTCTCAAAATTATCAGTATTCTCACATTAACCCTAGATGTGATTATTAATATTTGGGGAGTCTGGTCACTTTGAAAATATGAGCAAAACCATGAATTCTCTCACTAGAAAAAAAAGTCATCAATTCAACATCATGACCACCACCAGTGATGCCATCTTCACTGGTGGTGGTAGCATCATCATGACTACTATGAGCATCATTAGTAACAGGGGACTATTATGTACCATAGCTGTTGACACATTTTACACTATAACAACTTAATCAGGTTAACTCCCTCCATTTTACAAATAGAAAAACAAAGCTCCTCAAAGAAAATATAGACATATAAGGTAATCAGAATTTTAAACCATCAGTCTGGGAGTTAATATTCTTAATCAGTATATCTAATATAAAACACATCCATAGACTTGACATTACAATACAAATCTTTAATAAACACTATTATGTTAAATCACGTATTTAAGGTTTAAATTTGTCAATTATTCAATGATTGTTTCTCAGCCCCATACCTACCTTTCTATACTCTGATCTGAACTGCTGAGACTGTGGTTTGAAAAGCTCACTTCCCAGACTCTTTTAACCCCTTATTTCTTATTAAATTCTGCCAATGCAAAGCATTGGTAGGAGATTAGAAGGCAAGAGGAAGGTAAAGGCTTCTGCTCCTGTCTCCTAAACAGTCTTACCCTAGCACAGCAGGAAGGGCAAGGTGACACTGAGCTTGTCAGCAACATTTCAGTAATTCTTGCACCTCCAAAACTGTAAACTTGTAGGCAACAGCCCAGTGACTGTATCACTTGATCTAGGAGTGCCACGCAGAGAAATTATTTTTGTCCTCTTCTCTCCTCCTCATTTTGTACCTTCCAACATATTTGTAAGCAAGGGTTGATGTAAAGGATCATTTCTTTATACTACCCAATATGAATATATTTTCCTGATTAGATCCATACTGAAGCAGGA
>NW_006771990.1:378520-397888 GCF_000442215.2 Lipotes vexillifer
AGGAATGGGCCCAGATAACTGACTCTCAAATATTGGAAAATGGGATTAGTTATCTCATCTCATTGGATTTATAAGTAGAGGTGACTTCACTGACAATGGTAAATAGTTTTTTTTATAATTCAAGGAAAGTAGTGGTTTTCCAAATACTTAAGTTATTGTCAGTGGTGATTTGGAATAGAGCATATTTTAAAGGTAAGAGAGTAGATCTTAAGTGTTCCCACCACACCAAAAAGAAAAAAAATGTAATTATATGAGGTGATGGATATGTGAATTAACTTGATTGTGGTAATCATTTCACAATGTACATGTATATCAAACCATCACATTGTGTACCTTAAGTATATTTACTTTATTTATCAATTATATCTCAATAAAGCTAGAAAAATTTAATTAAAAAAACAAATAAAAGAAAAGTAAGGCTTTGGGAGAATAAGTGTTAATGCACTTGACCATTATGGTAGTAATGATTACAATAAAGACCATGTGACTTATGTTATTTCTTACCACATTATAGAGATTACAGAAAGAAACGACAGGCTTAGAGTCCTAAATTCTGAACTCAAGACACAGAACTAGATATATTCTATCGTGTTCCCAAAGCAATATTTTTTTTTTATAGATGGGATTGATATAGTTGCAAATAAGAACAAAAATTCAATCTAAGTTGAATTGACATCTTTACCAAGCTTCTCATGTTTAGTGCAGTGTATTGGATGACCAGAAATGGGACCCGACACTTGGTGTAGAGACATTTAGTTGTACCTAGATAAACTTGACAACCTTGAAACCCTGAATTCCCTTGAGCCTCTCTTTCCAGAGGAATTCATCTCTCCTTTTCTTCCTGATGAAACTAGTCTTCCCTCTTTAAAGACATGTAATCACCTCACTTGAGACAATAGTCTCTGAAAGGGTTACTGAATCTTTTCACAACTACTCTTTATAGTACTTAAACTGAATGCTAGAGTCAGAGCCCATTGTGCTTCAAGGGGAAAAATGGGAAAATCTGACCAGGAGAAGATGGTTTATACTTAAAGAATTACAGGGTTTTACTAAGTTGTATGAAGAAAAATGTGTGGTATATGTGTGGAAATTAATTCTAAGAAGAGGAAAGAAATAATGTTAGATTTGAGCTATAATGTTGACAGGGATACATATACTTACTGGAGGTTGTGGATTCAATATATTATTACTGAAGAACTGGAAATAGTTCTAATAGTTTTCTTGATTGGTTGAAAAAAGCCTAAAGTCAATGGTGATTTGTTGTCTATGAAATTTATATGGTTGAACTTCCCTGATAGAAGGAAGAAATCCCCAAATGTTAGGAGACAGAAATATTGGAGTTGATCTTTCATGGAGCAACCTCCACCCTGTCTCCCCTCATTCTCCAGTATGTCTCCCGATAGGTCAAAAGGATATTCATTTCACTAAGACAGCCAAAAATGCATTAATGAGTGAAATATACCAGCATCCTTGTGAAGGTTAGTATTGGCTTTCCTCCATATGATGGGATGATGGTTGGGGATGGTAATATTGAAATAGGCTTCCTGATTTCATTGGGAATAATAGAATCCCATACTGGCAAAGATTCTGGCTCCCAGCTTAATTGTCAGACAGAGGGTGTCAGACAAAGTTTTATTGGAACACAGTTGTGCTTATTTGTTTATGTATTGTCTAGGGCTGCTTTTACACCACAACAGCAGGGTTGAATAGTGACAGAGTTTATATTGACAACAAAGCTGAAAATATTTACTACTTGACCGTTACAGAAAAAGTTTGTCAATTCCCACTTTAAATCATGTAAACTGCGTTCACATATTTTTGCCTCATATGAGGTATTAAAATCCTTACATTGCCCTTTGAGGTAATTATAGAATATAATATTTTGCAGAAGCTTATTCTGAAAATTATTGCTGGAACACATGAGATTCTAAATAAATATTTCAGGAAGAACAAAAGTTTCTAGGTACTGTTAATAAATTGAGAGAAAATGTATTCTGGTCTGATATGAATGATGGATTCAGGCTAAAAGGCTAATAATATTCTGTTAAATCTTATTTTCATGTCTTGAGAATAAATATTAATATGGTGATAGATAATCTTTCCCACCCACTTTTATGTACATTCACGTCAGGGAATTTGCCTGTTTTTCCCACATACACATAATTCCTTCTTGGCCTCACACAATATGGCAAGTACCAGCCCAGTCACCTTCTGTCCCTCCACTCAACACAGAAACATGAAGGCACAACTAGATTCAGATGCATTTTATTTTCAGTAGCTGTTTTCCTCCTTTTTGTTCATTTGTGGGATAAAGCAGACCCTCCTTTGCATCTTCTCAATACATCATCAATATTGAATTGATTTATGACCCAGGTGCTCTCAAATAGTTTTAAACATCTTTATTAAGGTAAAATTGACATATAAAATGCTGTACATATTTAATGTATAAAACTTGAGTTTAGGGAATAAGTATATACCTGTGAAACCATTACTACCATCAAGGCCATAAACATATCTATCATCTTTCAAAGTTTCCCCACATCCCCTTTATTATAATTATTTTGTGTGGTAGGGACACAACATAAGCACTACCCTCTTAGCAAATTTTATGTATATAATGCAGTATTGATAGCTATGGGCACTATGCTGTATACTAGGTCTTCAGAACTTACTGATCTTACTTAACTGAAACTTTTACCATTTAACCATCTCCTTCCCATTTCCGCCTTCCCCTAGCCTCTGGCAATCACCATTCTACTCTCTGCTTCTATGAGGTTGACTATTTTAGATTCTACACATAAGCAAAATCATACAGTATTTGACTTTCTGTGTCTGGTTTGTTTCACTTAGCCTCATGTTTTCCAGGTCCACACATTTCCCCAAAATCTATTACATAAACATACATTTTAGTGTTCCTTTTTACAAGTACTCCAGATAATTAGTTTTTCAGGATTCTTGTCTTTTCCAATGCAATCCCATCTCCTGGCATTCCCAGGATGATTGCTACTCAAAAGAGGAGGCATCCCAATTAAAAAATGGGCAGAAGACCTAAATAGACATTTCTCCAAAGAAGACATACAGATGGCCAACAAACACATGAAAAGATGCTCAACATCACTAATTATTAGAGAAATGAAAATTTAAACTACAATGAGGTATCACCTCACACTGGTCAGAATGGCCATCATCAAAAACTCTACAAACTATAAATGCTGGAGAGGGTGTGGAGAAAAGGGAACCCTCCTGTACTGTTAGTAAGAATGTAAATTGATACAGCCACTATGGAAAACAGTATGGAGGTTCCTTAAAAAACTAAAAATAAAACTACCATATGACCCAACAATCCCACTACTGGGCATATACCCAGAGAAACCATAATTCAAAAAAGACACATGCACCCCAATATTCATAGCAGCATTATTTACAATAGCTAGGACATGGAAGCAACCTAAATGTCCATCAACAGAGGAATGGATAAAGAAGATGTGGTACATATGTACAATGGAATATTAGCCATAAAAAGGAATGATATTGGGTCATTTGTAGAGACATGGATGGACCTAGAGAGTGTCATACAGAGTGAAGTAAGTCAGAAAGAGAAAAGCAAATATCATATAATAACATATATGTGGAATCTAGAAAAGTGGTATAGATGATCTTATTTGCAAAACAGAGATAGAGACACAGAGGTAGAGAACAAATGTATGGATACCAAGGGGGAAAGGGGTGGGAGGAATTGGGAGACTGGGATTGACACATATACATTATTGATACTTTGTATAAAATAGACAACTTATGGGCACATACTGTACAGCACAGGGAACTCTACCTAATGCACTGTAGTAATCTAAATGGGAAGGAAGTCCAAAAGGGAGGGGATATCTGTACGTGTATGGCTGATTCATTTTGTTGTGCAATGGAAGCTAACACAACATTGTAAAACAATGATACTCCAACAAAAATTAATTAAAAAAAAAAGAAGAGACATGGTCTTCTGCACATTTTTGATAAGACTCTTGCTTAGGCACTTGGAAAACAAGCTTACTAAAATGTAAACAATATCATATATTTCCTATGAGCTCATTAATGTGCATAAATGTAAAAGAATAATGCATTACTCATTATTACCTCACACTAGCAGGTACCTCTGTGGAGGAAAGGCACAGACATGGACCGGGTCAGAAATAAGAGGGATGACAGCTTGATTGCTGTGGCTAAAACTTCCAAAACTATGTTGAATAACAGCAGTGAGAGTGAGCAACCTTGTCTTGTTCCTCATCTTACAGGAAACTGTTGTGGCCTCTCCTGTTGAGGAGCACAGGCTCCGGATGCGCAGGCTCAGAGGCCATGGCTCACGGGCCCAGCCGCTCCATGGCATGTGGTATCTTCCTGGACCGGGGCACGAATCCGTGTCCCCTGCATCGGCAGGCGGACTCTCAACCACTGCGCCACCAGGGAAGCCCCTGAATATGTTTTTAAAGGAAGAATTTATACATGGCTTGTGTAATTGACAATCATTTAACCTCCTCCCCCAAATAATTCTAATTAACACTAAGCAACATGTGATAAAGTTTTAATCAGGTACATTGGAAGTTAGACAAAGTTACCATTCCTGTACCACCAAATCTCAAACTATGGATTGCCTTTTACCCCACTCTCTATGGCAGACAAAGATGTGAATGTGGGCAGGAAGGGCCTCCATCTCTGAACTGTATCATGTGATCATGAGCTACTTATTCTTTCTTACACTTGAAGTCTCAAATTAGGTCATTAAACAAGATCCACAGTTGATTCTGCCACTTCATCCATGTTCTTGGCCAGATGCTCAGCTTCCAGGATTTCATCCATTCATGGACTCATAAATTTTAGTTATTTGGAAAAAAAGAACAAGGATAAATCAAACATATTTCTCTGACTACATTTCTCTGATGACAAGCTTTTACCTATCTGTGATTCTATGTCCTTTCAGGTTTTTTCTTTCCTCATGAGTATTCAGATCCCTGTGTATGACATTCCCTATGAAATACCACCATGCCCACTCCTATGACAGAGCCTCCAGAGCAGACACCTTTGGACCCCAAGCATATGCCTTCAGCCTTTTTGTCTGATTTAATCCACAGCTGTTCAGACTAACTTACTACTGACAAATCCCATCTTGAGTGTGTGCCATGCACCTATCTTCTTTCTCTCTAAGGTCTTCCCCAATTCTTCTGAAACCCTTCTAGATTAACATAAAAGCTCTGCCCAGAAGTGTGGGACAGTTATTGTACCTGGATATTGTTCCAGTCTGCTGTCCTGGTGCACAATTCTAAGAAGGATACTGAGTTTTTTTTTTTTTTTCTCTCATAATGGAGTTGAACACTGTCAACATTATATTACCTAAAGAAATAAAAGGAGGTGATGGAGTGGGGAATACCAACATCTTTGATTATCTCAGTGATAACTATACTCTGCAGGCCAGCTTTGATAGTAGGAAAGGCTTCTATGTATCAGTGGGGATGATACCTTTCCAGAATGGCACAAGCCAGGTGGGAGCACATAACCACCAGAGATAAGATGAATACAGTTATGGTAATGAGCAACTAGGATGGTAAATAGGGAGCCCCAGCTACAGGGATCTGAGGCAATGCCTAACAAATAATGTGTTACTACAGACAAGATAGATGAGTAGGAAACAAACATATTGTTTGACTTACATACTCAACAATATTAAGAATAGGTGAACCAGAGATTAATGGAAAAAGATAAGCCTTCATACATTTCATAAATGGAGTCAGTTTTTAGTCCCAGGAACAGGATCCACTTAAGGAGAAACCCTAATGGAGGTATACACTAGCAAGCAGAAATATATGAGCTATTGAACTGAAACTGATACCCAGGGACTCATATCCCATCATGCTCCCAACCCCATTCCCATCCTGGCTATGGTGGAGACTTATGAAGGCAGGAGAAGGCAAGGAGTTCTAGCTCAAGTTTTACAGTATAACCAGTGGGCTTATAGAAACACCATAGTTGTTTCCCTGGTCCTTTTGTGCACAATTGGGATGCATATTTTTAGTAGCTAGTAGAAGCCATGATCACATTGGTTCTCTAACCTGTGGGGTAGAGGTCAGTAAGGTAGAAATGACCAAGTGAAATCCCTGAAACTGCTCCTCAATCCATGATAGTAAGTCAGAAGCAATATCACAACCCAAGTGGAATTATTATACTTAGATTAACCCTCCAAGACTTAAAAGATATAGAGGAAGTCATTGAATGGAGATATCCTATCTCTACTCTGTTAATTATTATGTTTCCTGAAAAAGCCCAAGTTGGATGTTCCAGCTTTATTGAATAAGATTGCCAGAATCTCTGACACATGATCTGAGGCTATTGATCTGAACATAAAATTATTTTCAAACTCAATTAATAAAGAGAATAAAGGGCAAGTTGCATTTATGTTTGGATAATGGCAGTATATATTTACTCATACTAGGATTATAATTAATGTCTTAATCTCTGAGAAAATATAGCCTAGTGTGACATTAATTATTTGACATCTACAGAACATAATCCTTAATCATACCATGACCTGGTAAATACAAAATGACAGCTACTTATGATGCCCTAATAAAACTTGAGTGTCAGAAATTGTGAGATTAAACTCTACAAATATTCATAAGAGAGCCTTATTGGTGAAGGGTTTAAAAGTTCAGTGGTCTGAGCATGCCAGAACACCCCCTCTTAGGGTATCCCTTGACACTAAGAAAGATGCAGTGCTCAGTAGGCATCTTGAAATTTCGAAGGCAGCATGTACTCCATTTAGGAATAATGTGCAGATCTATTTGACTGGTGACTCAGGAGACTCCCAGTTTCAAGCAGGATCTAAGAGAAGGCTCCACAACCGGTCAAGGCTGTGGTAAAAATTTCTCTGCCATTATCAAGTGTCATAGTAATAGAGAATCTATAGCAGATATGGATGACTGGTGGAGTCGTTGGCAAGTCCAAATTGGAGAGTTTCAGTAGAGACCCCTAATGTTCTAGAGCAACATCATGCCTTCTGTATCAAAAAACAACTTTCCATTTCAAAAGTTGTTCCTGGTAAGTTACTGGGCACAAGTAGGTACCGAACGATTTACCAGAACTGCTAATTACAAACAGGGTATGTCTTGTGCACTAAATCTTAGCATCAGCAGGATGCAGCAGCAATCAAGTGTACAATGAAAATGATTCAAGTGGGCTTAGGAATGGTAGAACTAGAGAATACAAGCAAGACACCATGCCCACAGCACTTACCTCTGCTGCACCTCACCTCTTCCTCAACTCATACCATTGGCCTCATGGAAAAATTCACCATGGAGGAGGAAATACATTTGTACCTGGTTTACACATTGATCTGTTTGATACCTTGGCGTGAGCAAAAAATTACTGAGGCCATAGTACAGCCCAGTTTTGAATTTGTATTTCTCATCCTTCTGATCTTAGGCTCTGCTGGATTCAAAGTTCTAATTCCCATGAGAGCAAGTTTTTACCAGTGGCACAGGAATGTTTTCACTGAGCCAGTAGCTACAACTCCCATGTAATCACTTTGGGATCTTTATGCTGGTTGAACAGAAGGCAAAGAAAGAGGTTCTCAATTAACCTGATTATCATTAGGAGCTAGGATTCCTGCTACATACTGGGAATACAGAGACATATGCATAAACTCAAGAAATTCGAAAAGAGGGAACACTCTTGCACTGCTGGTGGGAATGTGAATTGGTACAGCCACTATGGAGAACAGTATGGAGGTTCCTTAAAAAAACTACAAATAGAACTACCATATGACCCAGCCGTCCCACTACTGGGCATATACCCTGAGAAAACCATAATTCAGAAAGAGTCATGTACCAAAATGTTCATTGCAGCTCTATTTACAATAGCCAGGATATGGAAACAACCTAAGTGTCCATCATTGGATGAATGGATAAAGAAGATGTGACACTTATATACAATGGAATACTACTCAGCCATAAAAATAAATGAAATTGAGTTATTTGTAGTGAGGTGGATTGACCTAGAGTCTGTCATACAGAGTGAAGTAAGTCAGAAAGAGAAAAACAAATACCGTATGCTAACACATATATATGGAATCTAGGAAAAAAATATGTCACGAAGAACCTAGGGGTAAGACAGGAATAAAGGCACAGACCTACTAGAGAATGGACTTGAGGATATGGGGAGAGGGAAGGGTAAGCTGTGACAAAGTGAGAGAGTGGCATGGACATATATACACTACCAAACATAAAATAGATAGCTAGTGGGAAGCAGCCACATAGCACAGGGAGGTCAACTCGGTGCTTTGTGACCACCTAGAGGGGTGGGATAGGGAGGGTGGGACGGAGATGCAAGAGGGAGAAGATATGGGGGTATATGTGTATGTCTAGCTGATTCACTTTGTTATAGAGCAGAAACTAACACACCATTGTAAAGCAATTATACTCCAATAAAGATGTAAAAAAAAAAAAACCAGAAATTTGTTTTGGTATCTGTTGGTTCATCCATGCCTGGAGATGACATGAATGAGCAATTGCAGCAACCATGACTTATAAAGGCTGTCAGGGTCCAGCCCCTTCAGGTTTGAAAATCTGTGCTATACATTGGAAGTGGAAGAGATGGTGAATGTCAATTATAAACTTGAGAACTGTTGTAGGGACTGAGATTGTAGCTCATGGTTATGTTAAATCTTTCATAGATATGTTGGCTATCATCTCAAAGAGTTGGTGATGGGAGCTACTTAAGAATCATAACTTTAAGCAGTACAAGATTTGGACTATGGTAAAATCTCTAGTGCTCATATGCACATCTTCTTGGTAATTCTGGTTTATCCACACCTCTGGAGCTCTTTATGAGTTCATAGTCCCTTTATGCTGATAGAGCCCTGCTTCAAGCACACACAGCTTTCCCTTGACCCATGGAAGTTCAATAGGTTCAAGTAAGAATGCTGTGCAGAACGTATCAGCAGAACTGAGCCCCTCTACCCACATGAGTGACAATGAGAAAGCACTTTGTGTTGGATTTTTCTCCTTCTCTGATCCTATTATAGTATTCCTGCTTCCTCAATACTAATTATTGGGATTAACACCAAAATAAATTTCTGTTTTCAGGGTACTCCAAACTAAGACAGTCTCTGATCCAGAACTTTCAGTCTGTTATTTCATGCTACAAATGCTCAGTGCAATTACACTTCTCAACCTCATTCTGTTTAGAAGTCAGACCATCTCCAGATCTTCAAATAATTAAATGGAAAATTTTGATTTAGGCTTGATTTGGTAAAATATTTTGTGTGTGCATTCTAGCTCCTGCCTGATCTTTACCCCTGGCTCCGAATGTAATTCAATTTAGACAATAAAGACAATAAATTCAGTTTAGGTCTTCCATAATATTCTCATTCACCAGTAAAGAACTATAGGTAATTACCCTGAAATGACCTTCACTTCCTAATCCTTCCCCAAATTTATGAGGTTTTGCTCAGGCCAGTATTTCTTTGCAGTGCACCCTTCCATAAGTACCAGCATAAACAGTTTTGCTTTTTACCTCAGTGAAAAATGTTGAACAATTTTTAAAATACAGATTTAAACCTTCTAGTGTTCTGCATATTACTGACCTAATTTGATAGGCATGAATCCAAACCAGAGATCAGAAATGGCTCTTATGAGAAAGGGTATAAGAACTCAAATATTTGATATTGCTAAGAGTATCAGAAGCCCTAGTACTACTTTTTTTTTTAATTGTAGTAAAATACAATATAGCATAAATTTTATTATCTTAATTTTTAAATATAAAGTTCATGTAACAAGTACATTCACATTGTTGTGCAACCATCACCATCATCCTTCTCCAGAATTCTTTTCATGCTGTTAAACTGAAATTCTATATTCACTAAACAATAACTTCCCACTCTGCCACTTCTCAAACCCCTGGCAACCACCATTCTCCTTTCCATCTCTTTAAAGTTGACTACACTGTCCGTATACATCCTATCAGTGGGATTATATAGTACTTGTCTTGTGTAACTGGCTTATTTTGCTTAGCATAGTATGTTCAAGGTTCATCCATCTTGTAACGTGAAAAAATTTCATTTCTTTTTAAGGCAGAAGAATATTCCATTGTATGGATATGCCACATTTTGTTTATTCATCTGTCAGTGGACACTTGGATTATTTCAAATTTCGGGCTATTGCAGATAATGCATGATGAACATGGGAGTACAGATATCTCTTTGAGATCTTGCCTTCAGTTATTTTGGGTGTATACCCAGAAGTGGAATTGCTGGATCATATGGTAATTTTGTGTTTCAGATTTTGAGGAACCATCATACTGTTTTGCATAGTAGCTGCAACATTTTACATTGCCACCGGCAAAACACAAGGTTTCCAATTTTTCCACATCCTTACCAACACTTGTTTTTTGTTTTTCGTTTTTTTTCTTTATAGTAACCATCTTAAAAAATGTGAAATGATATCTCACTGTGGTTTTGATTTGCATTTCCCCATATGAACATCTTTCATGTGCTTATTGGCCATTGTATATCTTCTTTGGAGAAATGTCTAAGTATTTTGCCCATTTTAAAAATCAGATTGATTGATTTTTTTAATGTTGAGTTGTAGGAGTTTTAATATATCATGGATATATACCATTTATCATGTATAAAATTTGCAAATATTTTCTCCCATTCTGTGGATTGCCTTTTTATCACTCTTCTGATTGTGTACTTTGATGCATGCAGATAAATTATTTCTGAAGTTCAATTTATCTGCATTTTTGTTGTTGCCTGTGCTCTTGGTGTCATATCCAAGAAGTCCTTGTAAAATCTGATATTCTGAAGATTTTCCCATATCTAGTAAGATGTTTACAGTTTAGCTTTTATGTTAAGGTCTTTGATCCATTTTCAGTTAATTATTTTATATGGTGTAATATAAGAGTCCCAACTATTTATTTTGCATGTGGATATTCATTTTTCCCAGGATTGTTTGTTCGAAAAAATTGTTCTCTCCCATTTAATGGTTTTGGCACCCTGGTTGAAAATTATTTAACTTTATGTGTGAGGGTTTTTGTTTTAGTTTTTTTTTTCTGAACTCTCTACTCTGTTCCACTGTCTATATGTCTGTCTTTATGGCAACACCACAATGTTTTGATTACTGTAGCTTTGTAATAAATTTTGAAATCAGGTATTGTGATGCTTCCAACTGTGTTCTTTTCAAGATTGTTTTGGCTACTCAAGGGTCCTTTGAGATTCTATGTGAATTTGAGGGTGGATTTTTCTATTCCTGCAAATAAGCTATTGAGATTTTGACAGGTTTTGCTTTGAATCTGTAGATAGGTAGTATCAACACCTTAACAATATTAATTCCTCTAATCTATGAACACTGGATTATTTTCCATTTATTTATGTGTTCCATTTCTTTCAGTGTTTTGCAGTTTTCAGTTACATGTGTTTTGTTTCCTTGGTTAAGTTTATTCCTGTTTTCTTTTTGCTGCTATTGTAAATGAGATTGTTTCTTAATTTTTCTTTTTTTTTGATTTTTCATTGCTAGCATGTAGAAAAGCAGCAAACTTTTATATGTTGATTTTGTATCCAGAAAATTGGCTGAATTTATGTACTAGTTTTAAATGTTAAGGGGGAATCTTTAGGATTTTCTGCATATAAGAATCAACATTGTGAAAATGACTATACTATACAAAGCAATGTACAGATTTCAATGCAATCCCTATCAAACTACCACTGACATTTTTCACAGAACTAGAACAAAAATGTTCACAGTTTGTATGGAGACACAAGAGACTCCAAATAGCCAAAGCAATCTTGAGAAAGAAAAACGGAGTTGGAGGAATCAGGCTCCCTGACTTCAGACTATATTACAAAGCTACAGTAATCAAGACAGTATGGTACTGGCACAAAAACAGAAAGATAGATCAATGGAACAGGATAGAAAGCCCAGAGATAAACCCACACACATATGGTCACCTTATCTTTGATAAAGGAGGCAAAAATATACAGTGGAGAAAAGACAGCCTCTTCAATAAATGGTGCTGGGAAAACTGGACAGCTATATGTAAAAGAATGAAATTAGAACACTCCCTAACACCATACACAAAAATAAACTTAAAATGGATTAAAGACCTAAATGTAAGGCCAGACACTATCAAATTCTTAGAGGAAAACATAGGCAGAACACTCTATGACATAAATCGCAGCAAAATTCTCCTAGAGAAATGGAAATGAAAACAAAAATAAACAAATGGGACCTAATGAAACTTAAAATATTTTGAACAGCAAAGGAAACCATAAACAAGACAAAAAGAAAACCCTCAGAATGGGAGAAAGTATTTGCAAATGAAGCAACTGACAAAGGATTAATCTCCAAAATTTACAAGCAGCTCATGCAGCTCAGTATCCAAAAGCAAACAACCCAATCCAAAAATGGGCAGACGACCTAAATAGACATTTCTCCAAATAAGATATACAGATTGCCAACAAACACATGAAAGAATGCTCAACATCATTAATCATTAGAGAAATGCAAGTCAAAACTGCAATGAGATATCACCTTACACTGGTCAGAATGGCCATCATCAAAAATCTACAAACAATAAATGCTGGAGAGGGTATGGAGAAAGGGGAACCCTCTTGCACTGCTGGTGGGAAGGTAAATTGGTACAGCCACTATGGAGAACAGTACGGAGGTTCCTTAAGAAACTAAAAATAGGACTACCATATGACCCAGCAATCCCACTACTGGGTATATACCCTGAGAAAACCATAATTCAAAAAGAGTCATGTACCATGATGTTCATTGCAGCTCTATTTACAATAGCCAGGACATGGAAGCAACCTTATTGTCCATCAACAGATGAATGGATAAAGAAGATGTGGCACATATATACAATGAAATATTACTCAGCCATAAAAATAAACGAAATTGAGTTATTTGTAGTGAGGTGGATGGACCTAGAGTCTGCCATACAGTGTGAAGTAAGTCAGAAAGAGAAAAACAAATACTGTATGCTAACATATATATATATGGAATCTAAAAAAAAATAATATAATGGTCATGAAGAAATTAGGGGAAATACGGGAATAAAGACACAGACCTATTAGATAATGGGCTTGAGAATATGGGGAGGGAAAAGGGTAAGCTGGAACAAAGTGAGAGAGTGGCATGGACATTTATACAGTACCAAACATAAAATAGATAGCTAGTGGGAAGCAGCCGTGTAGCACAGGTAGATCAGCTCTATGCTTTGTGACTGGAGGGGTGTGATAGGGAGAGTGGGAGGGAGGGAGACACAAGAGGGAAGATATATGGGAACATAAGCATATGTATAACTGATTCACTTTATTATAAAGCAGAAACTAACACACCATTGTAAAGCAATTATACTCCAATAAAGATATCTAAAATAATATATTTCAATTGCACTCAGAGAAAATATGTGACTTCTTCATTTCCAACTTGGATGCTTTTTATTTATTTTTCTTGCCTAATTGCTCTTGCTAAAACTTCAAATACTATGTTGTAGAAAAAGGTAAAATCTGGCATCTTTATCTTCTTCCTTACAGGAGAATTTTTCACTCTTTCACCATTGATAAGATGTTAACTGTGGGATTTTCACTTACGTTGTTTAATATTTTGAGGTAATTTCCTTCTATTTCTAGCTTGTTCAGTGTCTTTATCATGAGAATATTTAATTTTGTTAAATACTGTTTCTTAATCAATTTAGATAATAATGTGCTTTTTTTTTTTTACTTCATTCTGTTAATGTGGTGTATTACATTGATTGATTTTTGTATGTTGAAACATCCTTGCAGACCTGGAATAAATCCCACTTGGTCATGGTTTGTAATCCTTTTAATGTTCTGTTAAGTTCTGTTTGCTAGAATTTTGTTGATTTTTTTTGCATCAATATTCATCAGTGATACTGGTCTGTAGATTTTTTTCTTGTAGTACCTTTGTCTGACTTTAGTATCAGAGTTACTCTGGCCCCATAGAATGAGTACAGAAGTGTTCCTATTTTTTCAATTTTTTTGGAAGAGTTTGAGGAGGATTGGTGTTAATTTTTCTTTAGATATTTGGTAGAATTCACCAGTGAAGCCATCTGCCCTTGGGCTTTTCTTTGTTGGAATGTTTTTGATTACTCATTCAATATCCTTATTGGTTATGGGTCTGTTCAAATTTTCAATTTCTTCATGCTTCAGTATTCTTAGGTTGTGTGTTTTTAGGACCTTATCCATTTCATCTAGGTTATTCAATCTATTGGGGTACAGTTGTTCTAATATACTTTTTTATATTGAAGTATAGTTGATTAAGAATATTATTTTAATTTCTGATGTACAACTTAGTGATCTAATATTTTTATAGGTTATATGCCATTTAAAGTTATTACAAAATAATGGTTATACTTCCCTGTGCTGTACAATATATCCTTGTTGCTTATTTATTGTGTACATAGTAGTTTGTGTCTCTTAATCCCATACCTGTATCTCATCTATTCCCCCTTTCCTCTCCCAACTTGTAACCATGAGTTTGTTCTCTATATCTGTGAGTCTATTTCTGTTTTAATATATTCATTCATTTTATTTTTTCAATTCCACATATAAGTGTTAAAATAGAGTATTTGTCTTTGTCTTATTTCATGAAGCATAATATTCTTTAGGTCCACCCATGTTGTTGCAAATGGCAGGATTTCATATATTAATTTTTTTTTTTTTTTTTTTTTTCGGTACGCAGACCTCTCACTATTGTGGTCTCTCCCGTTGCAGGGCACAGGCTCCGGACACACAGGCTCAGTGGCCATGGCTCACAGGCCTAGCTGCTCCATGGCATGTGGGATCTTCCTGGACTGGGGCACGAACCCGTGTCCACTGCATCAGCAGATGGACTCTCACCCACTGTGTCACCAGGGAAACCCAGGATTTCATACATTTTATGGTTGAGTAATATTACATTGTATGTTTGTGTATTTTTGTTTTCTTTATCCATTTATTTGTTGATGGAGACTTCACTTACTTCCATATCTTGACTGTTGTCAGTAATGCTGCTATGAACATTGGGGTACATGTATATTTTTGAATTACTGCATTCATTTTCCAGGAATGGAATTGTTAGATCATACAGTAGTTCTATTTTTAGGTTTTTGAGGAAGCTCCATACTGTTCTCCATAGTGGCTGCACCATTTTATAATCCTACCAACAGTATGCTAGGGTTCCCTTTTCTTCACATACTCACCAACACTTGCTATTTGTAGACATTTTGATGGTAGCCATTTTGACAGGTGTAAGGTGATATCTTATTGTAATTTTAATTTACATTTCTCTGATGATTAACAATGTTGAGCATTTTTTCATGTGCATGTTGGCCATCTGTGTATCTTCTTTTAAAAATGTCTATTCAGGTCTTCTGCATATTTTAATTGTGTTCTTTTTTTGATATAGAGTTATATAAGCTATTTATAAGGTTTTTTATATTAATATTTTATTGATCATATCATTTGCAAATATTTTCTCCCTTTCAGCAGTTGTCTTTTGTTTTGTCAATGATTTCTTTACTGTGCAAAAGCTTTTAAGTTTAGGTTCCATTTGTTTATTTTTGCTTTTGTTTCTTTTGTCTTAGGAGACAGATCCAAAATATATTGCTACTATTTATCTCAGAGTGTTCTGCCTATGTTCTCTTCTAGGATGTTTATAGTTTTAGGTCTTACATTTAGGTCTTTAATCCATTTTGAATTAATTTTTATATATGAGGTGAGGAAAAGTTCTAATCTCATTCTTTTACATGTAGCTATCCAGTTTTCCCAGCACAACTTACTGAAGAGATTGTCTTTTCTCCATTGTATAATCTTGCCTCCTTTGTCACAGATTAATGACCCTAACTGTGTGGGTTTATTTCTGGGTTCTCTATTCTGTTCCATCCATCTATGTGTCTGGTATTAGGATAGCCACTCTTGCCTTCCTTTGGTTATTATTTGCATGGAATAATTTTTCCCATCCTTCCACTTTCAACTGATATGTTTCTTTAGATCTGATGCGAGTCACTTGTAGACAACATATAGTTGGGCATTTGAAAACACAGCCACCTCTGTCAGTCTTTGCAGACTGGCTCTGTAAAGGGAAAGGTCTTCACTAATCAACCTAGCATAAATGCTTATAGTCTTTTCAGGCCTTTCTAAGCATGCCTGCTCCCTGGGCATGTGTGTGTGTTTTTCCCACCCAATATCCCCAGTTGTATGGTTTCCTTTAAATGTCTTATATTCCCTAACAGTCTCATCTCTGCTTCTTCTCAGAGTCTTAAATGCTCTATTGTATTCCTCTGCCCATAATTTCTTGCCCCCAATAGCTCACAGGTTTGTAGCCCCCTACAGCTCTAGACTGCCACTGCTTTCAGTGGGCTCCAACCTGATATCCAAACTATGCCACCATTTCCATCATAGCTCCTTATTAGACAAAACAGAAACCAGTCACTTAGGAAGCTGCAGACAAGCCAGAACAATGCAAACAAGTTTGACTTTTCTTTTTTTCCTTTGCATGGGAGGAACCGGAAATTGGACAGATTCTTTCTCATGCTTCACCAGGGAAGAGACAAGATATGGGTGAGCAAAGATAGCCCCAAATTTCCTTCCATAATAAGTGTGACTTTATCTTGGTTAAACATTTGTTTGGCTACTGCAAATCTGTAACTGGTTTCTATATTTCCTACGAAGTTACTTCAGTTGGTGTTTTATTGTTTACTTTGTGTTTCTATGGATGAACAAGGGCCTGGAGCTTCCTAGTCCACCACTTGCTGTTGGCACTTCTAGGCACTAGCGTTAAAAAAAAAAATCATTAGCGGCCTTCTGTAGTTAATCACTTCCTTTCATTACCTTTAAAAATTCCACATTCTTCAAGTGAAGAGTAAGTACTGACCTCTTTTATTTGGTTAGTAGGCAATGACACAGCAACAGAGATCAAATGACTTATTATCTACTACCAGCAAATTTAGTGACTACAATTTATCAACTCACAATATTTTGAAAGCTTATTTTTCTTGACTCAGCTGTACACAGTATTTTATAGATCTTTATACTTCTAGTGTCTGAAAGTTTCCCTACCTGTAATTGATGCTCAAAAATGACGATGTAGTCATAATGACACATATAGCCAGTTTATCCATGAGCTAAGCCATGAGACAACTGATTATAAAAGTTGACTTCTAAAATTAAAATTGGCTTCACATTCTTCAACACTTAGTGGAGGAAAAACTAGAGATCTTCTGAAGGTAACCTATGTTTCCCTGGATATTTTAGGTCCTTAGAAGAATATATAGATTTTATCTTCTGAACAATCAATCCTAGCAAAAAGGAAATTGAGATTTATTTAATTTCCACCCATCAGGAATATTGATCATCCATTATTCCAAGGTGCTACTTTTGTAGGAAATACCCCATGTAACTCCATTTGCTTGGGATTAATTACCTATTCCCTGTCTTCTCAAATATACCATATATTTGGTTTGTTCTAGCCCATGTTCACATACTATTTTGTATATATTTTTCAGTTTTCTGACTCTTTAGTCTCCCTGAATAAATTATATAGTACTTTAATCATTCTTATTCCACATCTAGTTATTCAAGGAGTAACTGCATTTTTTTCTTACATTTCTATCACATATGTCCCTTTTAACTAATATTAGTTAGCCCCTTTCAGGTCTCACCTCCTCATAGATTATCAGTTTCATCTTATGTAGGAACTGCTTGCTTGTGTCACCATTCCACTTTAAAACTCCACATTTCCTATTGATAATGGTCACACTCCTTCATGGCCCACCTTAGTCTAGCCTCATACTACATTTCCACATTTATTTTCCCCTAATCCACATTATGTTTCCTGTGACAGCACTTGTTTTCAGACCTTAAAGTATGCTGTTCTTTTTTCCTTGAATGCTCACCCCAGTCATCCCCCTTACCAAATGTATTCATTTATACATTTCATTCATGTAGAATATATTTAATTATTGTTTCCTCATTTCCAAATCCTATCTCTTCCATTAATCCTTCCCCAAATACTTTAGTTCCCAATGTGTTCTGACAATTTTTGTCCTACACAGTAGCCATTTTTCTTACCTTCTTCATTTGGCACATTGAACATGATTTCACGACGTATTTACTTATCATTTTCTGTCTGTATCCTATGTTCCCAGCTAGACTGTATTTTCTTGAGGCCAGGAAACAAACGCTAAGCTTTTTTATTGCTAGAGTGCTCTCAGCACAGTGTTTATATTTAATTATGTATCTGAATAGTTATTATTCTCCTTGATCACAAGAGAAACGATGGGCAGTGATGACTTTTACTCAGTAAGCTTTGGTAAAATAAATAAAATCAAGGACTGATTTCCAGAAACCACACACATAAAACACTGCTCACAATCATGTATTAAAACATTTAACTCGGGCTTCCCTGGTGGTGCAGTGGTTGAGAGTCCGCCTGCTGATGCAGGGGACACGGGTTCGAGCCCTTGTCAGGGAAGATCCCACATGCCGCAGAGCAGCTGGGCCCGTGAGCTATGGCCGCTGAGCCTGCGCGTCCAGAGCCTGTGCTCCACAACGGGAGAGGCCACAACAGTGAGAGGCCCGCATACCGCAAAAAAAAATTTAACTCAAATTTAAGGGCAAAGTCAATGACATTCTCTAGATGCTCCTCTGATGCCTGCTGACTATTTTTCAGGATTTTCCAAGAAGCCTTTGAATTTTAAAAGCTTCTTGGCTAGTCTGAAGAATACTTTCAACCCATTAAATCACAGAATGCATAAACCCAGAGAGTTACACAATGTTGCCAATAAGTGCACACAGTGGTGTGCTCAACTTAGGACCTGGCTCAGAGGACGCATTCTATAAATAGTTGTGACAATGTCAATAGTTGCCTTTCTCAGTGTTCATGCAAATTAAGGGAGCAGGGTAGTTGAAATAGTGGTTTAATGATTAGTGTTGAAAATCACTCTACAGCTTTTATCGTAGCTCCTCCATCCGTAGATCGTTCTCAGCCTGAGTGGTGTTTTCATCATGGGGTGGTGGTGAGCATTGATTTGAGCAGAACCATCTCTAAATAACATTTTGGACTGTTTCTTCTTCCACAACTTCTCAATCTCTTCTCTTTGGGACATTGTACCTAAGCTGACACAAAGCATAGGTGTCCATGTCTCCTAATATGTTATTGCATTGCTAAGAAATGCACATGTTTTACCAGAAGTCTTCTGGAGACATACTATAACTTGCAAACCTGTAGAGATCATTCAAATGGGAGGAGTTTTGAGAACTCAAATGAATATTTGTTTTTTTATTTCCTCACTCCTCAAGCTATAACTACAGCACACTCT
>NW_006771990.1:398188-404894 GCF_000442215.2 Lipotes vexillifer
TATATATATATATATATATATATATATATATAATTTTTTTTTTTTGATTCAGTTTCTCTCTGAGAACGCATTAAGTTTCTTAAGTTTAGCCCAGGGCTAAACATGGCCCAGAAAATTCTAACACATGACTTTCTCATTTTAGATTCAGTTTGAAAGTGAATAAAAACACATGGGAAAACACACACACACAAAAAAACAATTCCTGGACTTAAAGATATCCCAGAGTTTTCTTTACATATCACCTAGCTACTTTTACCTCCAATTTCTAAAAATGAACACAAAGCAATTTTAATCAGTTTTCAAGAAGATGAGCTAATCTTTTATAAGCATGCATTCAAAGAAGGAAAGCATTCTTTAGATGTCAAGATTAAATGTGTTTATTTCGAGTTAGTGGATACAATGGTATATTACATACCAGCACTCCAAGCTATACCTATGTATTTGCCTCTAAATCTTCACACACTGTCAGTTTCCATTCCTCTAACATTCCATCACTGGGCCTCCTATTTCTAGCAAAATCATCATAGTTCAAATTTTTTAAAAAGTAAAAGCAAGATGATCACCACATTGTGCCTCCAGTGCCCCCAGAAGGATTATAATTGTTTTAAATAACTGTTTATGTTTTCAGTAAAGGGGGAAATTGATAACATGAGCACTAGTAATGCCACGACTAGGAGAGAAAGAACAGAATACAGATTAAAAGAAACATTTTCGGCTGGACGAGTTAGTTTCCCCTTAGTAAAAACTCCACATAATATCATCGATATGATGTCAACGTTAAATTGCTCAATTTGTGGGTCACACACTTAAGCGTATTGGCTAGTACACTTTTGCACTGAAACAGAAGCAATACAAGCTTTATGTTCTACCATTACACTTCCAGATTTTTCGCTTATTAATATACCTGCCAACTTAATGATTCTTGCATGCATTAGAGTTTGCTTTTGTAGAGTTAAGTTTATTTTCCCCATCCCTCCCACTCCCATAAACATTGCAATGTGAACTCTTTGCCCAATTTTACTAGAATGTTGCAAAGGACAGCTCTGTGCCACCTTGGGACAGGAACTCCCTGTCCCCTCCCTGGGCTAGAGATGGATCAGCAGTATTGATCACATCTCATCTTACATGCAAACAGACACTGCTCCCTTAGTTCCCCATGCCAGAGGCATTTGAGTCAGCAGGTATACATACAAAAGTGGAATTAAAAAGAAAAGAATAGAAAAGGAAAAGAAAGAAAAAGCTTTCTTGTTAAAGCCTATCATCCTAGAAGGAATCCATTGCTTTGAATTCACTTAAAGCCTGTACAGGTGAAATGTGTTTCTTCTGAGAACCTCGTCTAACTCGTGTCTGGAATTCTTCAGGCTTTTCTCTCTTCACAAGGGGCTTCTTCTCTGGAGCCTTCATCTTCCAAGACACAACAGGTGAGTTGACAGCTGCTGTCCCATAGACCTTCTGATATTTTGTTGAGGCCACATAAGATGCTTTCACCGTGAGGACAACAGCATTCATCAGATTTTTAGCTGCCTGGATGAGCGATGTGGCACTGTCCAGCTGGAGTGGAAGAAGAATGAAACATACTTGGGTTAGCCAAGGCACAACATTCAGAAGATGGAGGTGCAATTTCTCAGTTAAAACAGTGCTGTGTTTATTCAAGTATACAGTATTGCCAAAAAAGAAGCAGATTGTTACATGATAAGGAGAATAGGTTACAAAGCAGTCACCTCTCTTCTAGCCCTAATCCCAAAATAAAAAGAAAAAATAGAGGATACTCAACTATACGCAGTTTTCTAAAATCCCAGTACCTCGAAAGACAAAACCCTCCTTTTGTCATGTAAGAATTCCAACATAACAAAAGTTTTCCAAAGTGGAACATCTCATGTTATTGCATTAGGCTGATTGGTAATAATGACAATTATTTGAAAAGCATTTGGCAGGCACTAAAGAATAAAACGTTATAAGGGGTTTTATGGCTCTCCCAGTGGAAGTATCTATTTGTATACTATTTCTCCATCTTGAGCTCAGGATTGGTAGGGATGCAGGCAGCTAAGCAGAGGAATATGTCCATGGGTGCGCTGACTTTTTACTTAGGTGTTTATTGTGCTGCAGTACCTGACTATTCCCAGGTCTTAAATATACCTCATATAAAATATCAACAGTTGTGTCAGGCTTGCATAGGTCAAAGAACATTCAATGAGACCCCCTTATCCATGGGCTAATGAAATATTGATTTCTTACGATGTGTCAAATGCTATTTTACGAACTTTGTTTCCCCATTTAACTCTCACAACAACCCTGTGACGGAGGTATTACTGTCATTGCCATTATATGGTGAGAGATCTGGTGCATGCAGAGGTCCAGCAATTTTCACAGGTTTATACAGCTTAAGTGATGGGGTCCTTAAAGACTGTACTACTGTGCCATACTGCCACCCTATTGGGTAGAATGGCTTTAAAATTGCTAAGACCAGTCACAACTTAGAGCAGAGTAGGTGTAGAAGTTCATCTCCAGACTCTAAGGCCAGGTATTTTTCAAGTTACCTCTTTTCTGCTTTTAACTAGTTAGGCAGTGTGTTATAGACTGTATACTAGACGTTTCGATAACTGTTTCAAACTCCTAGAACACAAAAGCTGGAAAAGTTCAAAACTGCATTTCTCAGACCCCCTTTCAGGCAGGATTCTACATGTCACCTAGTGAAAGGAAAGAATTAACAGCTGGACTGCAAATATTACTCCAGCCTCAGGGATGCCTGAATATAGTCTGTTCATTAAACCTGTAATAGCAACTAAGGAAATGTATCCATTGCAGTTAAATGAGGGATCCAAGAATGTTCCTGAGTAATGTGTTCCTAGTTGCTGAGATTGTTCATTGTATAACTTGTAATCGGTGTAGCTATATTAGAGAATAGGAACTAGGCATACAACCTTCTGGGTATGAAGTAATTAACAGTGTTTATGCCCAGTGACCCCAAACACAGTGACTCCACTATGTGATGTGACCTGATTTCACTTAACTTGTCATTTCTTGTGACCAAAGCAAGTCCCAAGCAGTGACTGGGGACATCAGAAGTTATATCTAAAGCTAGGGGCAGGACAGGAATAAAGACGCAGACATAGAGAATGGACTTGAGGACACGGGGAGGGGGAAGGGTAAGCTGGGACAAAGTGAGAGAGTGGCATGGACATATATACACTGCCAAATGTAAAATAGATAGCTAGTGGGAAGCAGCCTCATAACACAGGGAGATCAGCTCAGTTCTTTGTGACCACCTAGAGGGGTGGGATAGGGAGGATGGGAGGGAGACACAAGAGAGAGGAGATATGGGGATATATGCATATGTATAGTTGATTCACTTGTTATAAAGCAGAAACTAACACACCATTGTAAAGCAATTCTACTCCAAAACAGATGTTAAAAAAAAAAGAAGTTATATCTAAAGACTCTATTATGTTGTTCTGGCTGTTATCTGTTCCACATCCTTCATTAAAGCTAAATAAACATTATTCTGAGTTTAAAAATTCTATGAGAAATGAACTCAATTCTTCTACCACAAAAAAGCTCATAAAATCAGATTATTTGAGAAAACAATGGAAGAAGCTTTCTACGTATGAATTTCTTGCAATACCATAAAACTGAGGCTTCACCACACACACACACACACACACACACGATTAAAAGCCAGTATTACATTGACGCCACAATAATATAGAGAAGCTGAGATTTGTGGATTAGAGCCATGACTCAATGAATATATAATTGATTGCTTTGCAAATTAAATCAACCAATTGGATAGAGTAACTAGTTATGCTACCAATTCTATTATACTGTATAAGGTGTCCATATACCAAAATAACTGTTTAACCCATAATGTTTACTTTTACAGCATAAGTTTCTAAAGTTAGCTAAGGAAAAGCAAATTCTAGATTATTCATGTTAATAGAAGGGAAACCAGGCACAGATTGGTCCAGTGATTCTCTAAGTACAGTCTCTGAACCAGCATCACCTGGGAACCTGTTAGAAATGCACTCTCTCAGGCCAATCCCCACATTTCTGAATCAAAAAAACTGGCAATCCAGGGGATTCTGATTCAAAGATTAAGGTTAAGAACCACTGGATTTATGACACCCAAAGACGCTCTCAAGGCTTATTTCAACCAATGATTTCAGGACTTCCACCATCAACAAGTTTGGTAACATCACAGCTAATTAACCAACTGAATCTCACTTTTTCATCTTTCCAATTATACCCCCAGGCAGAAGTATAAATAATGAAGAAAAGAGATAAGATAGCAAAATGCTGGGATGATTAGATCAGTCATAGTTTCTTTAGGAGCTAGATACCATACCCCTTGGCCAATCGACAGTTCCCTGTAAAATTCTATAATGTTTCAGAAAAGAGTAAAATTCGGTCATAAAGTTAGTTACTTCTGTTGTGTGCTATGGGTAAAGAGAGAGTAGAATGATATTATATCAGGGACAGTTCTGTTGATTTGCTTTGGGGCAACAGAATTAGCAGAAGTAGATTAGGGCAAGATATGTCTATTGTATTTTAAATTGTCCTCAGAAAAGCAAATCTTGGGAGAATTGAGTTGGGAGAATTGAGTGGATCCAAAGAGAAGAATTACAAATAATTTGGAGATTTTTACCACAGATTCCATTTTCAGATAGATGGTGTCTAATTCTGCTGCAAAAATATGATAGCCTGTTTCTTCTTCAGAACCCCTTTGCTCTCTCAGCCTGACACAGGAATCCTATGAATAAACCTAACACATTAGTTGACAGTGAGACAGCTCTAAATTATAAAGTCAATGATTTTGTTCAAGCCACCTGGTGGGGCAGGTACTGAATTCATGGCAAGGCAAAGAGAGTAGGTGAGGGCCAGGTAAGCCTGAACAAATATACTCCAAGGCAATAAGGCCAATCTAAAATTAATACAAAATTTGACTTGTTCTTAAAACTTGAATTCCCCAGGGATAAATTTTACCATTTGCCCTATACCCACTGTAATGATTTAGATCATTTTCAGCACAATCATAATTTGTTTTATTTAAAAATGGGTCTCCTTTATACTTGTCCAAAATAGCACTGAGACCTGGTTTCCAAGTGGCACATCTTGCTAAAAATTCACTTCCTAAAGAAAATACATTAAAAAGAGTAAAGCTACATGGAAAGAAGATTTTTAAATGGAAGGTTTAAGAAAACTTATTTCACATAATTGTGTTCTATTTTGTGGTGTATACTGTAACTAGGGCATTTTCAAACAGGACGTGTTAATGAAATTCTAATAATATTAATGCCCAACATTACTTGATCACTTACTAGGTGCTTGGCATTGCCTTAGTCCTTTTAATTAATTTGCATGACTCAAGTTTCAAAAATCCTTGTAGTAGAAACTGTTACCCCCATTTTAAAGATGAGAAAAGGAAAGCTTAGAGAGGTAGGATAACTTGTCCCTGTAGTAACTGGCAAAGTAGGAATTAAGACCTGTACTCTCTCTCTCCAAAGCCCAACATCTGAACCACTACATTGCATTACTTCTGTGAAGCATCATTTAATCTCTGGGGTCTTGTTTTTCAGTGACTAACTATCATTCGAAATGAACTGATCTCAATTATTAACTCTGTCTGGGCATCCTATAAACATCATGACTAAGTCTAGTGAGAGCGTCCATCTCACCTGGTCTGTGATTTTTAGTCTCATCCTCAGAGCCTGAATTCTTTCTAACTAAATCTTCTGGATTGGGATGTGCTACTGCCCAGCAATCCTTCCTGGCCTTTTGACTGGTCTCCTGGCTTGGATGCACCTTGACGGCAGCAGTTCCTGGGATCTGATCCCTGCAGATTTTTCTTGTACTTGCTCTGTTTCTATGAAGTACATTCAATATACAGCAGTAATGACTGCTGTATATTGTTGTACCCTCAGGTGGGGCTCAGCTACTCTGGTTAGTGTCCTAAGCCTTTATCTGGGCTGGTCTTGCTAGCTTAAATAAGTCTCAAAGGTGGGCTGTAGCCAGCCATTCCTCAAGTTGGCTTGCATATACACTGACTAGACTTATCCACGGAAAGAGACTTGTATCTTTTCCTGCTCAAGGGCCTTTCTATTCCTATGAGGCAGCTCATTAAATTCTTATATCAAGTCTAAGAGAAGTGGCTACTTAATTAAAAAAAAATAATAGCTTACATTTAGCAAATGTTACCATGAGCCAGTCTCTGGACTAACTTCTCAAGTTTCCTTTCTCTCATTCAATCTCACATCCACCCCTCAGACAGGGAATACTATTGTGCTCAGCTAAGTGGGAAAGCCAAGATTTAAACCCAGGAAGCCTAACTCCAGAGCCCATGCTCTAACCATTGCTCTATGATGCTTCTCAGAGTCGAGCATGGCAGACGAATCCATAGCCCCCAAATTTATCAAGCTGTACTAGATTAATTCTCTCTATTCCATTCCATAGGTGTCTGCTGTCCCTAACCACGGAAATTAGGCTTCTCCTAATTCTGTCACTATTCTTTTTAAAATATCAAAGTACTATTTTAAAAAGGCAACAGATGTTTCCTCACATCTTGTTCTATTACAGTCCATGAAAAGCAAATAAGGGCGGGAGAGCTGTTTTACAGCCAATTCTATAGGGTTTTTCTGGCTCTTTTTCTGCCTCTATTACCACTCTCTTCTTCTTAACCTCACTTAACTTCTAATAGACAGATTTCTCTTTC
>NW_006771990.1:404904-432050 GCF_000442215.2 Lipotes vexillifer
TTCCTCATTTTGCATTTTGAGTAGAGAGAAATACTAGAGGGAAGACTTCCGGAAATGTGATTCTTCCATTAATTGATATTTGTGCTGCTTAATTCATAAGGAATTGTGAAAAGTGCTTACAATGACTCAAAATTTACAGGATCATCTGAAGATTTCTGAAACACCATGTCATTATGTTTCATGCTATTTCATTAACATGGGGATTATACTGTAAGAGGTGTTCAGTTCCAATAGAAACAGAATTTGACAGAAATGTGACTGCATGACTCAAATCACACTCTTTCAAGTGAAAGTGCAACTGCATTTCTTGAAATACCAAATTGTCATTTACTCTCTACCCTACAGTCTATCCCTCTATTTTTCTACTACTTTTCTAATGGGTTAAATAGAACGTTGTTCATGCCTGGTTGGTTAAGAGTGCTGAAGAAGGACAATTCTGAAATTCCTAGCTAGTAGAATTTGGTATATGTGGATGTATTCAGCCAGGTGATAGAAATAAGAGGGAAGCTGAAGTGCTGAACTGTTGAGTTTAACTTTGGACATAGTGAGGTGTGTGTGTGCTACACGTAGGTGAGTGAGTTACCAAAGGAAGAGTTGAAATTCTGTGAGTGAAATTCAGGGAGCAAGATGTAAGAAACCACGTTTTGTTTATATTGGTCTTCCCAGTTCTGCATACAGTAAGTATATAATTTATGTCAATTTCTGTCTGATTTTTTCTCCCTTCACATTTCTTATTTAGTGTTTCTATAGGGAGAACTAATAGAATGTGGAATGAGATATTAAATCCATATTCTTCCCACAGGTCAAAAAGTCCAATAAATCTACTAAATTTTTTCTCTGCATTATACTTTCAAGATCAAAATCAATATTCTTTTAATAATCTAAGACATAACATCATCAAGAAATATCTTAACTATTCCCTTGACAGCCAAGGCTACTTTTGATTCTGTTAGGTAATTAGCAATCCTTCACCCTTGAGAATAAAGGTGATCCTCCTGGGGCCAATCAGCAATAAAGCTAATGCAGTTTAGATTTAACAACTGGCTTTAAAAAAATACCCTCACCCCAAAGGAAAAAAAAAACAAAACCATTGTCGAAAGTGCAAAGTAATCTGAAAGAGGTGGAGAGAAATGCATTGGATTAACCACATATGACATAGTGAACATCTTAGGATGTTAATTTGTGAGGGTCAGGAATATAATTAGAGAAGAGAATTAGGGTTTCACTGTGCTCCACATTAATCCATTTAAAATATGCATGTAGAGATAGAAATATAACCTGGAAATGAATCTATTTCCAAAAAGCTGATTATCTATTACCACAAAATAATGAACCATAAATGGTAGTTCATGCAAATCCCAAGTACAAATCAATCCGTCCTTGCATTAAAAATAATGCAAATGTCATTTGACTATTGGCTAAGCTAAATTGAATAAAATAAACCAAATCATTTTGAAGGTGATTTTGAAATATAAAAGCCAAGGAGTGATTACCTTGAAAAGCTTAGAAGTGCCTGGGAGGGGTAACCTAGTCCCATTTGGGCCTAGGCTCTTTTATTCTAATTTTCTCAAATAATAACTGATAGTGCTAATGACTTTGAGAATGCTAAAATGGATAGAGTCCATTTTAACCATGTGCAAGATCTTTTAATGGGACTAACTTTGTGTTTAACATATAAGAACAAGAAATATTTTAATGGGCCAACACTATACATATTCAGGACTGGGGTAGTGTTTTGAGGGGAGGAAGTTGTGCTGGAAGAATTGATAATAAATTGAAAGTAAATACCCTGAGAAAACTGGAATCTCTCTATTGGAGCTGGCCATTTATTTATATTTAAACAGTTATCTCTCCAAAAGGAGTCACAAATTACCTGCAGGAAAAAAAAAAAAAAAAGAGACTTTGCTACAAGTTAGTTTTGCTGTTAATGAATGGGAGGTTAGAAACCCACAGCATTGCAGTCTATTATCTGCCAAGAAGAGCATTTTATGTTTGAAGAATCCATGAGGATTTGAAGAGATATTTGATCCCCTTAGAAACTGTGATACATTTGAAATACCTTGAAATATCTCCCTACTTTTTCCAGAGTCTATATCAATAACACTTTTATAAAATGCTGGCAAGTCCAGGGTAATAAATAACTGAAGCAAACAAAGATATGGTGAAAAGGTTCAGCCTAATCACATCTTTCCCCACTTCATGGATGTTTACATGCTTACAAAAAAGATTATTCCTGTGTAGTAAACCCTCATTTCAGTGTCCTAGTCCACACACTCTTCCTCATCAAACATCAACAATGAAATAAATTAGCAAAGCTGAATTCCTTCTTGTTAAGACAGTGGCAGTGGTGAACATAGGGCAGCAATTTGCACTCACCCCTATGGTGTCCATGGCAGGCATTACTAATCAATCACAGCACCTTGCTCCTTGAGAATATGCTCAGTGTCATGAGAAAGGAAACTTCTTTACCTCCCTCCTCCAAGAGGTCATATTTTGAAAAAGTTGTCAAAAACAACTTGATATAGTTTATAACACAAATACTTCTATATTTAAATTGTTTAATACTTTCCATTTCTGTTACTACCAATCAGACCTCAAACAAGTATTTTTTTATTTAAATGATGTGGCATTTAATCTTTTTTTCCCATAGCTAACTTTAAGGGACAAATTGTGAATTTGTACTGACACCACAGTATGAGTTGCTAATTAATGAAATCATTAAACTGAAGACATAAGTATGTACAGAAGTACAAAGCATTTTGGGGATGATTTTAAATCAGAGGGTAAAAATTAGCTGAATGTACTAACAAGTATGATGTCTGAAGTGAAAATGACCATCACAGGTATGGCTGTGATGATCATTAAAACAAAAAATAAACTGTATTAAATCTATTAATATTAGAACATGTACTAATCCTTGATAACTGAGAGCAAGAATACTGTAGGCTAACTCCTGAAGAGTTGGCTTAATCCCGAGGGTGTTCCCATTTGATTATAGGATCTTGAAAAGTAAATGTTTTTCAACTTTAAGTAGTGGCTCAACCACAGCAGAAAGGAGGAGAAAAGGTCTGTTACTTTTTCTGCAGGGATTCCTTGAGTGCTGCCAGGGAGGCAGCTGGTGCTCTCCCAAGGCTGAAGGCCAGTTGTTGGGAAATATGTCTGTAATGGCTCAAGATGAAGTTGGCAAAGGTCTTAGCAGACAAGCACTGCAATCTCAGCCAGGCTAAAAAAAAAAATAGCGCCAGTGTTGTTGAGAAATTTACCAATTGGTTCTCAGGTAACTTTCTCAACTGGACATATTTGTGTTTTCCTTTCTAATTCATTGAGGTAGGTAGTACTTCTTAGCCAGTCCACTGATTAACTGTCTTCATTTGCATTTTTTCAATTATAGGTAAGTAAACCTTGGGGACTCCCATGAAGGCTTAATTACAGTCAACAAATTTCCTAAATATGGCTTAGAGCCATTTTTTTCTCACCATTTAAGGCAGAACAGTTTTTGCTCAACCCCAAACAAGGCATTTTTGCTAACCTTGGAATCCCAAGGAGAACTGGAAGTATTGGGATGTGTTACCCCTTGGAAAGTTATAAACAGGCACCTCTATTCCTCCAGGCAGTCCCCACCTCCCTTTTCTATAATTCTGCCTTCCCATACTGTTCCTTTTCCTACACATCAGGATCTCCTGGCCCAGAGGTTTTCTCTGGGTGGTTTTCACATAACAACGGAAGCATAGGAAATAAATTCAACAAGAGACAATGTGCCAATTGATGGAGATATATATATATATATATATATATATATATATATATATATATATATATATAAAACAAACTGGGAGATACTCCTGGGCAGGAATATCTTTATGTCACATACATATTCCATGCATTGATTGTTGATTTTTTCATCTCTGATCATGCGAATCAGCATGTCTTCACCAACCAAGGTTCAGACCTTCAAAGGGCTAAAGCTTATTTTTGCCTTCCCTATGGGGCAGCCAGCTAGCAGAAGATCACCATGTTTGATCCCTTTATTTCCTTCATTCTCCCTCACTATTCTGCATTACCATTGCTGGGAGGCAAATTTAAGACAAGCCACTGCCCAAGAATCCAAGAGAAATATGTCTTCACAAAATGAATCAAAGAGCCACCAATGGGCCCAGTACTCTCAGAAATGCTGAACTTTGCATGGTCATGGTATATTTGTTGATAAGTGATAAAGGCCATTTAACACCTTAAAAAATGGCTCCTAGGCTCCAGAATACAACGCGCAACTACTAAGTGAAGAATAGATCCAAAGAGTCAAGGGCCACAGGTTTGGGTGCTGGTTGATGGAGGGTTGTGTCTAGAAAGGGAGCATAATCTGGAAGCCTGGATTATTCTTCTCCATCTGTTCACTCCTCTCCACATTCAATCACTAACAGTTGTATCATGTGGCATTATTCATATGTTGGGGAAACTAAACTCCCATCCAGCCCATAACTCTCTCCTCATCAGGTGTGTGGAAAGAGCTGGTCAAAGCCTCTGTTGCTACCTGAGTCCTGGATGAAGAGAGTAAAGAGCAGCAGAAGAGACCCCTTCCCCAAGGAGTGTTTGCTACCCCTCCTCAGAACTCTAGTACCCTCTTTCCACCCCATTCTTCCAAGTCCTGTACATTCTCTCCCCTCTGGCAATGCATTTTTACATTTCATGCTCCACTTCCAACTCTCCCTGTTACTCCATCCTGTTCTATCTTTTCCTCTATTATGGTGAAGAAAAGCTTGGATTTTGGACTTTGGACTCAAAACCTGAGTTCAAATCTGATGGGACTAATCAATGGCTATGTGATCTTGGGAGAGCTACTTAACCTAGCTCTACCTGAAACTCTTTATCTTATTTTTCTCTAAAGTAAAAGTGAAAAAAGCACTTTCTAGCATGATTAAGTATTAAATGAGATAATACCCTTGAAGCTGAATGCCTGGCACATGGAGGCCCTTATCAAATCATAAGCTTTTATTATTACTGTGATCCAGCTTTCCTTAAATCACTGTTTGAGTCCAAAAAGTGTCCTTTTAAAATCATATTTTCCATTTCCACCTCCTCCTCCTCTACTTTCTCCTCTCAAGTTTTCTCCACACCCCTCCATCCACCCAATCCAGCAATTTGGACTCTCTCTAACCTTCTTCTTACTGAAGCTACTGCCACCTTGGCTTGTTCTCAATGCCTGATTATTACAGTTTTAATGTTGTACTGATAAAGGCATGGAGAAGTTCACAAGAAGAATAGAAAAGCACCGTAAGTTGTATCTTTTGTAGCACTACTGAATCTTTTAGATGGAGGAAAGGAGGGCTCAAGATTCAGTATAAGAAAACATGGGGGATTTATGTATGGCACCCAAAATATCTAAGAACTTTTAGGGCTTATAGGGGTTGGAGAAAGACTTGATAGTTGAAACGTCAAGATGGATCTAGTAGGAGATGGAGGGAAGCCAATTTGGTCCTGGAAAATAATGTTTAAAGATCTTATTTGAGAGGCATCAGAAGAAAGAGTATAAAATATTTTATCCAACCACATATAGGGCCTAACATTTCAAAATTTCAGGCTCTTCAAAAAAAATTCATACTCTTTGTTTTGGTTAAGATATTATTTCCAGATATTTCTTTTTTTTTTAATTATTTTTAATTAATTAATTAATTTTTGTCTGTGTTGGGTCTTCATTTCTGCACGAGAGCTTTCTCTAGTTGTGGCGAGCGGGGGCCACTCTTCATCGCGGTGCGCGGGCCTCTCACTGTCGCAGCCTCTCCTGTTGCGGAGCACAGGCTCCAGACGCGCAGGCTCAGTAGTTGTGGCTCATGGGCCCAGTTGCTCCGCGGCATGTGGGATCTTCCCAGACCAGGGCTTGAACCCGTGTCCCCTGCATTAGCAGGCAGACTCTCAACCCCTGCGCCACCAGGGAAGCCCCCAGATATTTCTTATTGAAAAGCATAATAATGTTACCTAGGTAGTTCAACAGCCTAATTAATTCAACTCTTATATTGTTGTCAGAACCCAGCTGAGAGTGTCCTAAGCTGCCTCAAACATAGTTCCCTCTTCTGTGCATCAAACACTGAAGATCAACCTCCCAAACCCTGTGCTTCAACTCCATCAAAATACAGTTGGGTTTCCTAGATTTGTTTCCTAAAGTCTTAAATCTATTGTTCTATAAAATGGGTTATTTTAAATTTTTAGCCCATTGGACCTAACACCTGCTGTCTTCAACTGAGATCAGCTTATCTCATTATCTTAACCCACCAATAGACTCACAGTGTTGAATCTACATCTTCTTCGGGGGTGCTTGAAAGTTTCATCCACCCAGCTTCCCAAAACATAAGCATACCAATCTTGCTGCTTTTGGTTATATTTTGCTCATATTTATTAACCAAATAAATTAGCAAAGGCCAGATCTTGAAAGTAGACTAACCAAAAAATCCAGGAAAATTAAAAGTCAAACTATAAAGAGAGGACATTACCTAGGCTACAGTCTGGAAAGACAAGGAGGTACCAAGAAGAAAGTTAGGTGCAAAAGAAAGAAAGAAACAAACAAAACAAAACAAAACAAAAACAGAATGGGTAACCTTTAAACAAGCCATACGTGTCAATGCTCCAAGCCTCTTCCAGAAATGCCTCTTTTAGTGAAGGCAAGGATGGTTGATGTGTGACATACTTGCTACCATTTCTTCATTGGTACCTTTATCAGGCATATCCAGTCAATAACAGTCCTTTGTTCTATTGATCCTAGACAAGATCTCAGAATTCTTCTCAAAACACACCACAGTCAATCACTAGCAATTGATGAGAGTGAGCAATCAAGGTTAAACCCATTTACCATATCCACTCTGGGCCTTTGAACCCTCTCCCCAAAGGCTATGCTTTGATTAACAGTGGTATATTAATATTGTTTCTCCCTCATTAGCATATTGTTCTCCTTGTATAATTCATAAAGAATAACCTCTTAAATATAATGCAGAAAACTGATGTGAAATCTTAGACATATATGTAACTACATAAAATAATTCACTACATCAACTTAAAATTTCAACTCTTCTTCTTTTTTTTTTTTTTTGCGGTATGCGGGCCTCTCACTGTTGTGGCCTCTCCTGTTGCAGAGCACAGGCTCTGGACGCGCAGGCTCAGTGGCCATGGATCACAGGCCCAACCACTCCGAAGCATGTAGGATCTTCCCGGACCAAGGCACGTACCCGTGTCCCCTGCATCGGCAGGTGGACTCCCAACAGCTGTGCCACCAGGGAAGCCCTCAACTCTTCTTTTATTACAGAAATGAGAATAACAACAAAAAGAAATGGATATCATTATTCAAGGGCTCATAAGAGGTCTTCAGTATAATGCATCTTTTAAAGTCAGTAATTTTAATTAAATTAGTTTTAAATTTGAGCAGTTGACCCATGGCTTTTCATAATTGAATACATTTTTCTGCCTACTTTGAAACATTCTTTGAGTAGACATAGAATAATACTCTCCAAATACTTTTCTTTTTTCCTGGCCACCACTTTTCTCATTGTGAGATGTAAACTCACTACCAGTTTCATCACATATTTAATTAATTTCCAAGTGTTCACTGTGTACGTTGTCACAGATTCAGGTAAAGTTTTCCTATCTTATTTAGAACACAATGAGTTGTAAGTATTTAACTTCCATCTGGATCCTACTTCAGGTTCTTGTAAAAGTTGTTACTTTCACAAAGACCTCTTAACATTTAGAGAATAACCTAAGCTTCTGCAGACTTTTCTTAATGACTCTTCCCAACATTCCAAAGACAAGTATGAGCTACCTGCTCTTCCCACTGTCTTCTTAGTCTCAGTTATTGACAACAAAATTCTTCCAACTGTTTAGGTTAGAAACCCAGAATTTTATATTACACCTTGTTCTCTCTGACCCAGCATCCAATCTTCCATCACAGTCTGTCAGCAGCATCTTTGAAATATATCCAATATTTGACCTTTTCTCACCTTCTCCACTATTACCACCATGGCCAAGCCCCATCAGAATCTCTTGTTAGATTGTTTCAATATCTTCCCCTAACTAGTTTCCTTGCTCCTCTCTCTTTCCTCCCTTTAACAGGAGCCAGAATCGTCCTGTTGCATAAACTCAAATAATATTGCTTTTCTTCTCAACATCATCCAATGGTGCCCCATCTCAATCTGAGTAAAATCCAAAACTATCACTGGCCTTCAAGGTCATAAAATCTGGTTATCAACAGTTCTGATTTCTCTGTTGTTCACTCCACTACTAATTATTGGTCTCTTGGGGACTTCCCTGCTGGTGCAGTGGTTAAGAATCCACCTGCCAATGCAGGGGACACAGGTTTGAGCCCTGGTCCAGGAAGATCCCACATACCACGGAGCAACTAAGCTCATGTGCCACAACTACTGAGCCTGTGCTCTAGAGCCCATGAGCCACAACTACTGAAGTCCATGTGCCTAGAGCCCATGCTTCACAACAAGGGAAGCCACCACAATGAGAAGCCCGCACACTGAAACGAAGAGTAGCCCCTCTTGCCGCAACTAAAGAAAGCCCGCACACAGCAACAAAGACCCAACACAGCCAAAAATAAATAAATAAATAAATAAATAAATAAATAAAACATTGGTCTCTTGGTTACTGCTCAGACAGACCAGTCATGCCTGCCCTTCAGTGCCTTTATACTTTTTTCTTCTGCCTAGAACACTCTTCCCCCAGCTTGGTCGGTAAACTCCATCAGATATTTAATCAGATATTAGTATCTCAGTGAAAACTTCTCTTTCCAAATTGCAACTCCATTCCCACCCTTAACTCCTCCTCTTTTCATTTTAATATTTCTTCATGCACTCGTTGCCATCTAACAAATATTTTCTTCATGGGTTTATTGTCCCTCACCCCCAGCTATATCCCAAATACCTAAAACAGTGTCTAGCTTATGGGTCTTCCATAAATATTTGCTGAATGTTGTTGAATAATTGCAACTTTACGGATGAGGAAGTAAGAGATGACAAAGCTTGTCCAAAGACGGAAAGGTAGGGCACAATGCCTAGTCCAGTACCCAACTCCCCATGTCATCAATCTGTTTATTCTTCCATGGAAGAGCACCCAAAGGCAAAATATTAGCAGGACAGTGGGATTTAGGGACATTATATACAAAGTAAATGTTATCTAGCTACAATACAAATCTTATGACCTCTTCCCTTCAGTGGTATAGCTTCAGGATCATCCTTTGCTCAGAAAACATCCATAATTCAATTATTTGTGTTTATTACTTTCTGTGTATAAAATACCAGGCTTTCTTTAAGGATCATCTCTCTCATTAACAGTACCAGCGTCTGTGAAGCACTCAGCTGTGTTTGCTAGGTATAGTTCTGGGGACTTAATAAATGATCTCTAAGATGTATAAGATAGATACCATCATTCGTTCTTTACATAAAAGGAAATAGAGAAAAATTAAGTTCTTCGTGAACTTGGGTTCACTAACTCATATCTGGTAGAACTCAGCTTCAGTTTACCCACGTGACACACTACATGCAATCTTCTTTGACCAGGCAAATCTACCTTAGTGTTTTCCTGCCCTGAACTCTCTATTCCTGGCTATTGGTTCCATTTATCTGGAGCTCAGTATGAATTATGGTGGCTTTTAACTATTCATAAATGTGAATCACGTGACCAAGCAGTAATGAGGTGGATTTCCTTAAGTCATAAAGGAATATAACGTCACACCAACTTTCAGTCCTGCAATCGCGATTCACATGAGTTATGAATTAGGTACATAGTAAGGACTTCATCTTCTACTTACTCGTTTTCTTGCCAGACATTAAAAAGTCACTTACATTTTCATAGAAAACTTGATCAAATACAACATCTAATTCTCCTTTCCACTAGCCACCACATATACCACTTGCTATTTACACAAAGTTTATGAAAAAAACTTTTTTATTCTAAATTTCTACAACAAAGCCTTTTACTCAACCACACAATGGGCATCATGATATGATGTAGGGCTGACATAGTTTTTAAGAACACAACATATCTTAGTTGTTACCATCATGTATACTATCTGACTGATACTATATCTTGTATTTCTTGTTCAACCACTAGTCTAAGGGGGACAGGGACAAGAAACATCCTTCAAACGCACAAAGCACAAGAGCACAAAGATAAATTGGCTCCAATCATGGCTGTGCTAGTTGCTGACTAGGAAAGTTTGGGGTACTCTTGTAACCTCTCTGAGCTTCTGCTTCTTCAACTGTAAAATGGGGTTATTAATACCGATGTATTTTCACCAGTTTTAAAAGTAAACTTAAAATTTAAAATAAGTATGTCACTATAAAAGATTATTACATAAGTTCTGGGTACCTTGGGTGAGTCCTTTTAGAATCTTCATCATAATTTATTGGACCACCTGGGTAACTCAGGCCCAAGAAAGTCTGCACAGGGAATGGCATTCCAATAGACGCCCAGGGTGAGAGTACCATAAGCCTTAAAAAGACAAGAGCAGGGTACTTCCAAAATGAGGTAAGTTTTCTTTTTCCACCTGACAGTGGGGATGACTAGGGCTGAAATATGGGTGAGGTGGTCTAGTTACAATCTAATTTTTCCCTTTTTTGGAGAATGATCAGAAAATATGATTCTCAAAATAAATGTAACAGAGGAACCTGCTATTGGGAACCCAAAAACTGACTGTGGAGTGCATTCCTAAAAGAAATAAAGGTCAGCCAAAAAATAAAGATAAACCTTTCTTGTAATATGAGCATCCATGGAGCTCTCCTTGGTGACTGCAGCTCAATTTCTGTTACATTTCTTGCTAGCGTGAAATAATTAGTTACTTATTTGCTGCTTTGTCTTCAAAGACTTTGTGTGCATGTGAAAGTCTTGTCTCAGAACTAGACTTCTTGCTATGTATGAACAAGTACTTCCTGTCCCTTTATTGTCATGCTCTGGCTAGCACCACATAAGCCACAGTAGGATTGGGTATATACATCCACAGTGTTTAGTCAGTTGGGTGATGGATTCTTAGTTCAGGCTGCCTCTTAAACTTATCTGTAAGAGCAGCCTACTGATAAAATTTGACTAATCCTTCTCTGTATTGGGTTAATGTACTTTGGATATTTTCCAGATTCAATACATATTGAGCATCCCAGCCAATATTTTACATCACTTAATCTTCATTCTATACCCCCCAAAAAATGATACATCCCTTTATCCTTACTGTTCGATACATGAGGGAATGGAGGCTTAAAGAAAAGCAACTTGTTAGCTAATAAGACAATTACCAGGAATTTTAAGTGTATGACTTCTGTTCCCAGGTGTAGTGTATTTAATAATACACTGCAGCTCCAATTGCTTTTGAATAAAATAAGAAATAAAGAGCATTTAAGGTGGTTCCCCTGAGAGGCTAGAATATGTCACCTTACAAGTGCCTGCCAGGGCTTGGCCTGGTTTGGAACCTTATAATCTGTTTCTCCTGGAGTGAGTGCTTTAGGAAAAATACAGAAAAAACACCAGAGGGTTCCCTTCAATCTAAAACTGGAAATATTATTTCTTTGGTCCAACAAAGAACCTCTACGGATGGACAACATATTGTCTGTTCTCTTGCAAAAGAGGTTGAGCTATACAAGAAACTTTCAAAACCACAGATTAAAGGACAAAGTATCCTCAAAAGACTGGACATGCATAACAGTATTGCCAAAAATCATAGAAAGGATTTTAGTGGTTCCTTTGAAAGCAAGCCTCAAATCTATGAAATTGGAAAACTTCTTTGAAAAAAAAAGCACTGTAAACTTCCAAGAAAATGACAACTTCTAAAGAGTGAACAAAGATAAACATTAAAGTGTTGGAGAGAGTCTGATACAGTATCTTGCCCCTACTGAAAATCATACTTAATACTAAGATGAAAGTTTCCTCAAGGCACAATCCCTATCTTGGAGTCCCTGTGAATCTAGACTTTGACAAAGTTAAATCACCTCCATATTTATTATAAGATGTAAAGGCTACCTCATTATTTCTCTACCTGATACACTAAAAAATGCCATGGTAAATATTTCAAATACACTACAACTACAGTTTTGAAAGAAAGAGTGATCTCTGTTTCATCTAGAGTCACCACCTGTTACAGCTCTCCAACCTTCTCTTTAAAAATAATTAATGCTAAACTATGAAATATATTCAATGTCTACCTATAATTTGCTTGGTTTCAAGGGCTCAGCTAGCACTAATTTCAGTATTGCAGTTATTCACCATAAATATTATATCAAAAACACTCACATAATTAATTTGAATCTCAAGACCATTGGCCTGATGCATTTCTTAATATTATTTTTAAAGGAAAAAATATAAATTATCACTTTGTTTTTCTTCTTTATTTTTAAAAAGGTACTTATTATCTATCTCATCATACAAGGATTAAAAAATATACAGAGAGAACAAAGTAATATGTGAAAATGTTTTGTTTAACAAAAAAAGGTGTTATAAAAGCAATTGATTTGGGCTTCCCTGGTGGCACAGTGGTTGAGAGTCTGCCTGCCAATGCAGGGGACATGGGTTCGTGCCCCGGTCCAGGAAGATCCCACATGCCATGGAGCGGCTAGGCCTGTGAGCCATGGCCACTGATCCTGAGCGTCTGGAGCCTGTGTTCCACAACAGGAGAGGCCACAACAGTGAGAAGCCCGCATACTGCTAAAAAAAAAAAAAAAAATTGAATTGTTTTAAACTCAATACCCTTGTTTGTAAAAAGCAAGAAACTGAAGTCAATTCACTTAACTTTCTTTTAAACACATTCTTATCAGAGCCCTGAATTGCCTTTGAGAGTAGAAATGCTTGTATCTCTAAGAAAGGAATACTTGGGGTAACCAAGAAGGAAGATGGATGGAGATCTTTAAAAGATGTATGAAGTTTATGGCCAGAGGATGACTGTGATGGGTTCTCAGGAGTCTCGCTTCTAGAAAAATGCACACCCACACCACAACGCCAGGCTACGAATGGGCATTTGGCAGATGAATCTGGAACCATTGTATCTGCCATCTTCTACCCTTCCAGAGGGAAGAAATAAAGGCTCCATTTCAAATAGTATGTATATTCTAGGTGAAAAATCGAGATTTCAACCAGACCTATGGTTCTCATCTGGGGCAATTTCCCCACTACAGACATCTAGTGGGGAAATGCCAGTGATCTTGCCAAACATCCTATACAGTGAACAACCACAACAACTTCCCACAACTAAGAAATATTTAGACTAAGCTAGAATGAAATAGCCTAATGAGACAAGCCATGAGGTCTAAGAAAGGGTCGAAAACTGACTTAAAGCCTTGGGAAGCTCTCGCCATAGCCTCACTCCTCCCTCCTTCCTAGACTAGAATTTTTCAAAGTGTGATCCATGAGTATCTGCATCCAGAACGTTTAGAAATAGAATACAGATTCCTGCTCTCAGGCGTGAACTTCAGAACTGTGAAGGGAAAGCCTAGGAATCTCCATTTTGATTTGCTACCCATGTGATTCTTCTACAGATTGAAATATAAGAATCACTACTTCACTTCTCTGTTGAAGTCATTCCCTTCTGTATTTTCAGCTATCACTTCTCTGTAGTGATTCCTTCAGGACTCTCAATGACAAAAATTTGCAATTTCTAAGAGGGCAGAGACTTTGGCTGGTTGTTCACTACTGTATATCCAGTGGCTTGATTGGTTGACATGATGAAAGAGGGCAAGAGGGCACCTAAATCATCAAAAAGACCATCATCTTTGGGAAGAGACAAGGTAATGAAAAATAAAGTTAGCGGGCTTCCCTGGTGGCACAGTGGTTGAGCGTCTGCCTGCTGATGCAGGGGACACAGGTTAGAGCCCTGGTCCGGGAAGATCCCACATGCCGCGGAGTGGCTAGGCCTGTGAGCCATGGTCGCTGAGCCTGTGCATCTGGAGCCTGTGCTCCACAACAGGAGAGGCCACAACAGTGAGAGGCCCACATACCGCAAAAAAATAAAATTAAAAATTAAAATAAATAAAGTTAGCTACCGATTTATTCGGTACTTCTACATTCTGGGCCTTGTACTAGGTCTATGGCACACATTAACACATTAACACTAAAAACAATGCAAAGAAGTAGATACTAATGTAATTTTCACTTTACAGTTGAGAAAAATGGGACTCAGCTGGATCAAACAACTACCAAAAGTCAGAATTCAGCCTGTGTTGTACCTAAAGCAATTAGAGAAAGAAGAACAAAAAAAACCCCAAAGTTAGAAGAAGGAAAGAAATCATAAAAAATCAGATCAGAAATAAATGAAAAAGAAATGAAGGAAACAATAGCAAAGATCAATAAAACTAACAGCTGGTTCTTTGAGAAGATAAACAAAGTACATAAACCATTAGCCAGACTCATCAAGAAAAAAAGGGAGAAGGCTCAAATCAATAGAATTAGAAATGAAAAAGAAGTAACAACTGACACTGCAGAAATAAAAAGGATCATGAAGATTACTACAAGTATCTCTATGCCAATAAAATGGACAACCTGGAAGAAATGGACAAATTCTTAGAAATGCACAACCTGCCAAGACTGAATCAGGAAGAAAGAGAAAATATGAATACACAAATCACAAGCACTGAAATTGAAACTGTGATTAAAACTCTTCCAACAAACAAAAGCCCAGGACCAGAGGGCTTCACAGGCGAATTCTATCAAACATTTGGAGAAAAGCTAACACCTATCCTTCTCAAACTCTTCCAAAATATAGCAGAAGGAGGAACACTCCCAAACTCATTCTATGAGGCCACCATCACCCTGATACCAAAACCAGACAAAGATGTCACAAAGAAAGGAAACTACAGGCCAATATCACTGATGAACATAGATGCAAAAATCCTCAACAAAATACTAGCAAACAGAATCCAACAGCACATTAAAAGGATCATACACCATGATCAAGTGTGGTTTATTCCAGAAACGCAAGGATTCTTCAATATACGCAAATCTATCAATGTGATAAACCATATTAACAAATTGAAGGAGAAAAACCATATGATCATCTCAATAGATGCAGAGAAAGCTTTCAACAAAATTCAACACCCATTTATGATAAAAACCCTGTGGAAAGTAGGCATAGAGGGAACTTTCCTCAACATAATAAAGGCCATATATGACAAGCCCACAGCCAACATCAACCTCAATGGTGAAAAACTGAAATCATTTCCACTAAGGTCAGGAACAAGACAAGGTTGCCCACTCTCACCACTCTTATTCAACATAGTTTTGAAAGTTTTAGCCACAACAATCAGAGAATAAAAGGAAATAAAAGGAATCCAAATAGGAAAAATAGAAGTAAAGCTGTCACTGTTTGCAGATGACATGATACTATAAATAGAGAATCCTAAAGATGCTACCAGAAAACTACTAGAGCTAATCAATGAATTTGGTAAAGTAGCAGGATACAAAATTAATGCACAGAAATCTCTGGCATTCCTATACACTAATGATGAAAAATCTGAACGTGAAATCAAGAAAACACTCCCATTTACCACTGCAACAAAAAGAATAAAATATCTAGGAATAAATCTACCTAAGGAGACAAAAGACCTGTATGCAGAAAATTATAAGACACTGATGAAAGAAATTAAAGATGATACAAATAGATGGAGAGATATACCATGTTCTTGGATTGGAATAATCAACATTGTGAAAATGGCTCTACTACCCAAAGCTATCTACAGATTCAATGCAATCCTTATCAAACTACCACTGGCATTTTTCACAGAACTAGAACAAAAAATTTCACAATTTGTATGGAAACACAAAAGACCACAAATAGCCAAAGCAATCTTGAGAACGAAAAACGGAGCTGGAGGAATCAGGCTCCCTGACTTCAGACAATATTCCAAAGCTACAGTAATGAAGACAGTATGGTACTGGCACAAAAGCAGAAATATAGATCAATGGAACAGGATAGAAAGCCCAGAGATAAACCCATGCACATATGGTCACCTTATCTTTGATAAAGGAGGCAGGAATGTACAGTGGAGGAAGGATAGCCTCTTCAATAAGTGGTGCTGGGAAAACTGGACAGGTACATGTAGAAGTATGAGATTAGATCACTCCCTAACACCATACACAAAAATAAGCTCAAAATGGATTAAAGACCTAAATGTAAGGCCAGAAACTATCAAACTCTTAGAGGAAAACATAGGCAGAACACTCTATGACATAAATCACAGCAAGATCCTTTTTGACCCACTTCCTAGAGAAATGGATATAAAAACAAAAATAAATAAATAGGACCTAATGAAACTTCAAAGCTTTTGCACAGCCAAGGAAACCATAAACAAAACCAAAAGACAACCCTCAGAATGAGAGAAAATATTTGCAAATGAATCAACTGACAAAGGATTAATTTCCAAAATTTAAAAGCAGCTCATGCAGCTCAATAACAAAAAAATGGAAAATCCAATCCAAAAATGGGCAGAAGACCTAAATAGACATTTCTCCAAAGAAGATATACAGACTGCCATCAAACGCATGAAAGAATGCTCAACATCATTAATCATTAGAGAAATGCAAATCAAAACTACAATGAGATATCATCTCACACCAGTCAGAATGGCCATCATCAAAAAATCTAGAAACAATAAATGCTGGAGAGGGTGTGGAGAAAAGGGAACACTCTTGCACTGCTGGTGGGAATGTGAATTGGTTCAGCCACTATGGAGAACAGTATGGAGGTTCCTTAAAAAACTACAAATAGAACTACCATATGACCCAGCAATCCCACTACTAGGTATATACCCTGAGGAAACCAGAATTCAGAAAGAGTCATGTACCAAAATGTTCATTGCAGCTCTATTTACAATAGCCCGGAGATGGAAACAACCTAAGTGCCCGTCGTCGGATGAATGGATAAAGAAGATGTGGCACATATATACAATGGAATATTACTCAGCCATAAAAAGAAACGAAATTGAGCTATTTGTAATGAGGTGGATAGATCTAGAGTCTGTCATACAGAGTGAAGTAAGTCAGAAAGAGAAGGACAAATACTTGCTAACACGTATATATGGAATTTAAGAAAAAAAATGTCATGAAGAACCTAGGGTAAGACAGGAATAAAGACACAGACCTACTGGAGAACAGACTTGAGGATATGGGGAGGGGGAAGGGTGAACTGTGACAGGGCGAGAGAGAGGCATGGACATATATACACTAACAAACGTAAGGTAGATAGCTAGTGGGAAGCAGCCACATGACACAGGGATATCGGCTCAGTGCTTTGTGACCACCTGGAGGGCTGGGATAGGGAGGGTGGGAGGGAGGGAGATGCAAGCGGGAAGAGATATGGGAACATATGTATATGTATAACTGATTCACTTTGTTATAAAGCAGAAACTAACACAACATTGTAAAGCAATTATACCCCAATAAAGATGTTAAAAAAAAAAAAAAATGAATTCAGCTTGTGTGCCGCTGAATGGAAAGTATAGACGGGTAAGAACTGCCACTCCATGCCCAATTCTTCCCATTTTTTTCAGATTTGTCATATGATATACATAGACATAATTGGGCTAGGGGTACAGATGTTCCTGGGAAATATTTTAAAGGGTGTTAGCACAGCTAGGAAGCACACCATTTTGCCCTCTCACCTCTTTTCTTCTTGTATGGGATATGGGAAGATGTAGCACTAGCAGTCAACTTGGACCAAAAGATGAAGTTGAGAACAGAAGCCTCCACTGCTCCTCAAGTGGAGCAGAGCATAAAGTCAGAAGGAGTCTGGGTCCTTGATGACTCTGATATTACTATACCAGCCCTGAACCACCTATAGACTTATTCTATGTGAGAGAGAAATAAATATTTGATGTTTTATCATATGTAACTGAATTTAAATTTAATTAAAGTACATGAATTATAAATACTATTATTGGGCATTAATAATTTAGGATACTTAATTAAAAAGTCATATTTCACATCTAAATATAATTAGCATTTTAATATATCATAACCTTCGTGTGGGAGGGCAAATGAAACAAGCCATGTCACTTTAGCCCTTATTTTAAATTCCTTTTTATAAATAAATGATTAATTTGATTAATTCAGCTGTTTTGAAATAAATTCTATATGTTTCCATACCATAATCTTTTTTTGTTGTTGTTAGTCTACTAAAAGTACTAGGAAATATAACAAAGTAAATTACAAAAATTAAGTAAGCTAAAAAAAATTAATTACTTGATTTTGGGCCCTAAAATTGTAGGTAGACAATGCACTTTGAAATCTAGTATTTAAAATAAACTCAGGTGTTTTCATGTGGGAATAAATGGATGCAAGCATGAATGAATGACAGACTTCAGAATCATTTACTAGGATTTTTCAGTGTGATAACTTACTACAATGAAAAAAGGAATGGCCAAGAAGCTAACCTATTAAGTACACATTATGTGCTCATTGTGCAAGAAATCACGGAAAAAATTAAGAACATTCAGACACATTCCCTATCCTTATGGAGCTCACAGACTAGCTAGCGACATATATATATATATATATATAATATATATATATATTATATATATATATATATATAATTAAATAAGTTCCTACACTGCATTCCATATCAGGAATGATAGAAAACACATAATGCTGTGGGAGAATATCAAGAGAGTCTTCCTGGAAGCACTACAGTATATCAACCACTAACTTTGTAACCTCCAGGAAGTTACTTAAATTCTCTGAACCTCGTTTTCCTAATATTTTTAATGGGGATGACAGTATCTCTTCACAGAATGATTTTGAAAACACATTGCAGAGTGCATTTCAAATGCTTAGCACAGTGCATGGAACATACTAAGCCCTCAATATATCTTAGTTTAATAATAATTGAGGCATTTACTACATGCAGTCGTCCTGTTGTCCCTCTAAGTGGTATTACTATTCCAATTTCTAAATCAAAAGCAAAAGCTCAGAGATTAGCAGTGTTACCCAATATCTCCCAGATGATAAAAAACAGACTTGGCTTCCAAATTCACATCAAATAGCAATACCTTGCTTATAATACATCTACCTTAAGAGAACATGATATATATTTTTAACAACTTTATTGGAGTATAATTGCTTTACAATGCTGTGCTATTTTCTGCCGAACAAAAAAGTGAATCAGCTATATGTATATATATATCCCCATAGCCCCTCCTTCTTGCATCTCCCTCCCACCCTCCCTATCCCACCCCTCTAGGTGGTCACAAAGCACCGAGTTGATCTCCCTGTGCTATACAGCTGCTTCCCACTAGCTATCTATTTGACATTTGGTAGTGTATATATGTCAGTGCTACTCTCTCACTTCGTCCCAGCTTACCCTTCCCCCTCCCTGTGTCCTCAAGTCCATTCTCTTTGTCTGTGTCTTTATTCCTGTCCTGTCCCTAGGTTCGTCAGAACCATTGTTTTTTTTAGATACCATATATATGTGTTAGCATACAGTATTTGTTTTTCTCTTTCTGACTTACTTCACTCTGTATGACAGATTCTAGGTCTATCCACCTCAGTAAAAATAACTCAATTTCATTTCTTTTTATGGCTGAGTAATATTCCATTGTATATATGTGCCACATCTTCTTTATCCATTCATCTGTCGATGAACACTTAGGTTGCTTCCATGTCCTGGCTATTGTAAATAGTGCTGCCATGAACATTGTGATACATGTCTCTTTTTGAATTATGGTTTTCTCAGGGTATATGCCCAGTAATGGGATTGCTGGGTCATATGGTAGTTCTATTTTTAGTTTTTTAAGGAATCTCCATACTGTTCTCCATAGTGGCTGAACCAATTCACATTTCCACCAAAAGGGCAAGAGGGTTCCCTTTTCTCAACACCCTGTCCAGCATTTACTGTTTCTAGATTTTTTGATGATGGCCATTCTGAGCGGGGTAGGGGGTACCTCACTATAGTTTTGATGTGAATTTCTCTAATGATTAGTGATGTTGACCATCCTTTCATGTGTTTCTTGGCAATCTGTATATCTTCTTTGGAGAAATGTCTATTTAGGTCTTCTGTCCAGTTTTGGACTGGGTTGTTTGCTTTTTGATATTGACCAGTATGAGCTCCTTATATATTCTGAAAACTAATCCTTTGTCAATTGCTTTGTTTGCAAATATTTTCTCCTGTTCTGAGGGTTGTCTTTTTGTCTTGTTTATGGTTTCCTTTGCTGTGGAAATGCTTTCATTAGGTCCCATTTGTTTATTTTTGTTTTTATATCCATTTCTCTAGGAGGTGGGTCGAAAAGGATCTTGCTGTGATTTACGTGATTTATGTCATAGCCTATGTTTTCCCCTAGGAGTTTTATAGTTTGCAACCTTACATTTAGGTCTTTAATACATTTTGAGCATATTTTTGTACACGGTGTTAAGGAGTGTTTTAATTTCATTCTTTTACTTGTAGCTGTCCAGTTTTTGAAGCACCATTTGCTGAAGAGGTTGTCTTTTCTCCATGGTATATTCTTGCCTCCTTTATCAAAGATAAGGTGACCATATGTGTGTGGATTTATCTCTGGGCTTTCTATCCTGTTCCATTGATCTATATTTCTGCTTTTGTGCCAGTACCATACTGTCTTCATTACTGTAGCTTTGGAATATTGTCTGAAGTCAGGGAGCCTGATTCCTCCAGCTCCCTTTCTCTTTCTCAAGATTGTTTTGGCTATTGGGGGGTCTTATGTGTTTCCATAGAAATTGTGCAATTTTTTGATCTAGTTTTGTGAAAAATGCCATTGGTAGTTTGATAGGGATTGCATTGAATCTGTAGATTTCTTTAGGTAGTATAGTCATATTCACAATGTTGATTCTTCCAATCCAAGAACATGGCATATCTCTCCATCTGTTTGTATTATTATAATTTCTTTCATCAGTGTCTTATAGTTTTCTGTATACAGGTTTTTGTCTCCTTATGTAGGTTTATTCCTAGGTATTTTATTCTTTTTGTTGCAATGGTAAATGGAATTTGTTTCCTTAATTTCTCTTTCTGATTTTTCATTGTTAGAGTAAAGGAATGTAAGAGGTTTCTAAGCATTAATTTTGTATCCTGCTACTTTACCAAATTAATTGATTAGCTCTAGTAGTTTTCTGGTAGCATCTTTAGGATTCTCTATGTATACTATCATGTCATCTGAAACAGTGAAAATTCTACTTCTTCTTTTCCAATTTGGATTCCTTTTATTTCTTTTTCTTCTCTGATTGTTGTGGCTAAAACTTCCAAAACTATGTGAATAATAGTGGTGAGAGTGGGCAACCTTGTCTATTGCCTGATCTTAGACGAAATGGTTTCAGTTTTTCACCATTTGGAACAATGTTGGCTGTGGGTTAATCATATATGGCCTTTATTATGTTGAGGTAGGTTCCCTCTATGCTTACTTTCTGGAGTATTTTTATCATAAATGGGTGTTGAATTTTGTTGAAAGCTTTCTCTGCATCTATTGAGATGATCATATGGTTTTTCTCCTTCAATTTGTTAATATGGTGTATCACACTGATTGATTTGCACATATTGAAGAATCCTTGCATCCCTGGGATAAACCCCACTTGATCATGCTGTATGATCCTTTAAATGTGCTGTTGGATTCTGCTTGCTAGTATTTTGTTGAGGATTTTTGCATCTATGTTCATCAGTGATATTGGCCTGTAGTTTTCTTTCTTTGTGCCATCTTTGTCTGATTTGGGTATCAGGGTGATGGTGGCCTCGTAGAATGAGCTTGGGAGTGTTCCTGTCTCTGCTATATTTTGAAAGAGCGTGAGAAGCATAGGTTTTAGCTCTTCTCTAAATGTTTGATAGAATTCACGTGTGAAGCCATCTGGTCCTGGGCTTTTTTTTGTTGGAAGATTTTTAATCACAGTTTCAATTTCAGTGCTTGTGATTGGTCTGTTTATATTTCTTATTTCTTCCTTGTTCAGACTCAAAAGGTCATGTTTTTCTAAGAATTTGTCCATTTCTTCCAGATTGTCCATTTTATTGGCATAGAGTTGCTTGTAGTAATCTCTCATTATCTTTTGTATTTCTGCAGTGTTAGTAGTTACTTCTCCATCTTCATTTCTAATTCTGTTGATTTGAGTCTTCTCCCTTCTTTTCTTGATGAGTCTGGCTAATGGTTTATCAATTTGTTTTATCTTCTCAAAGAACCAGCTGTTAGTTTTATTGATCTCTGCTATTGTTTCCTTCATTTCTTTTTCATTTACTTCTGGTCTGATCTTTATGATTTCTTTTCTTCTGCTAACTTTGGGGTTTTTTGTTCCTCTTTCTCTAATTTCTTTAGGTGTAAGTTTATGTTGTTCATTTCAAAATTTTCTTGTTTCTTGAGGTAGGATTGTATTGCTATATACTTCCCTCTTAGAACCACTTTTGCTGCCGCCCATAGGTTTTGGGTCATCGTGTTTTCATTTCCTCCTTGTTTTTTTCAGTGATCTCTTGGTTATTTAGCATCATATTGTTCAGCCTCCATGTGTTTGTATTTTTTAATTTTTTTTTTCCTGTAACTGATATCTAGTCTCATAATGTTGTGGTCAGAAAATATACTTGATATGATTTCAATTTTCTTAAATTTACCAAGGCTTGATTTGTGACCCAAGATATCATCTATCCTGGAGAATGTTCCACGAGCACTTGAGAAGCAAGTGTATTCTGTTGTTGTTTTTGGATGGAATGTCCTATAAATATCAATTAAATCCATCTTGTTCAATGTGTAATTTAAAGCTTGTGTTTCCTTATTTATTTTCATTTTGGATGATCTGTCCATAGATGAAAGTGCAGTGTTAAAGTCCCCTACTATTATTGTGTTACCGTTGATTCCCCCTTTTATGGCTGTTAGCATTTGCTTTATGTATTGAAGTACTCCTATGTTGGGTGCATAAATATTTACAACTGTTATATCTTCCTCTTGGATTGATCCCTTGATCATTATGTAGTGTCCTTCTTTGTCTCTTCTAATAGTCTTTATTTTAAAGTGTATTTTGTCTGATATGAGAATTGCTACTCCAGCTTTCTTTGGATTTCCACTTGTTTGGAATATCTGTTCCATCCCCTCACTTTCAGTCTGTAACTGTCCCTAGATCTGAAGTGGGTCTCTTGTAGACAGCATATATATGGGTCTTGATTTTGTATCCATTCCACCAGTCTATGTCTTTTGGTTGGAGTATTTAATCCATTTACATTTAATGTAATTATCAATATGTATGTTCCTGTTACCATTTTCTTAAATGGTTTGGTTTGTTTTTGTAGCTCTTTTCCTTCTCTTGTGTTACCTGCCTAAAAGGAGTTCCTTCAGCATTTGTTGTAAAGCTGGTTTTGTGGTGCTGAATTCTCTTAGCTTTTCCTCATCTGTAAAGGCTTTAATTTCACCGTTAAATCTGAATGAGATCCTTGCTGGGTAGAGTAATGTTGGTTGTAGGTTGTTCCCTTTCATCACTTTAAAGATGTTGTGCCACTCCCTTCTAGCTCGCAGAGTTTCTGCTGAAAGGTCAGCTCTTAACCTTATGGGGATTCTCTTTTATGTTATTTGTTGCTTTTCCTTTGCTACATTTAATATTTTTTCTTTGTATTCAATTTTTGATAGTGTGGTTAATATGTGTCTTGTCATGTTTCTCTTTGGATTTATCCTCTATGGGACTCTCTGCTCTTGCTGCACTTGATTATTTCCTTTCCCATGTCAGGGAAGTTTTCAACTATAATCTCTTCAACTATTTTCTCAGACCCTTTCTTTTTCTCTTCTTCTTCTGAAACCCCCATAATTCAAATGTTGGTGTGTTTAATGTTGTCCCAGAGGTCTCTAAGACTGACAATTCTTTTCATTCTTTTTTTTTTTTTTAATTCTGCTCTGCAGTAGTTATTTCCACTATTTTATCTTCCAGGTCACATATCCGTTCTTCTGTCTCCATAATTCTGCTACTGATTCCTTCTAGAGAATTTTTAAATTCATTTATTGTGTTGTTAATCATTTTTTGTTTGCTCTTTAATTCTTTTAATTCCTTGTTAAACATTTCTTGTATTTTCTCCATTCTATTTCCAAGATTTTGGAACCCCTTTACTATTATTACTCTGAATTCTTTTTCAGGTAAACTGCCTATTTTCTCGTCACTTTTTTGGTCTGGTGGGTTTTTACCTTGCTCCTACATCTGCTGTGTATTCGTAGTTTCTGTTGTTTTTGGTGTCTACCCCCAGTGGGTGAGGTTGGTTCAGTGGCTTGTGTAGACTTCCTGGTGGAGGGGACTGGTGCCTGTGTTCTGGTGGGTGGGGCTGGATCTTGTCTTTCTGGTGGACAGGACTGCATCCGGTGGTGTGTTTTGGAGTGTCTGTGAACTTATTATGATTTTAGGTAGCCTCTCTGATAATGGGTGGGGTTGTGTTCCTGTCTTGCTAGTTGTTTGGCATGGGGCACCCAGCACTGGAGCTTGCTGGCCCTTGGTTTCACCTGAGTCTTAGTGTTATGATGCAGCTCTCTGGGAGAGCTCTTACCAATTGATATTATGTGGGGCTGGGAGGTTTCTGTGGTCCAGTGTCCTGAACTTGGCTCTCCCAACTCAGAGGCTTAGGCTTGACACTAGTCCGGAGCACCAAGACCTGTCAGCCACACGGTCTGGTTACTCCAATGGATTCTCATCATACTTGGGAGAACATGATATTCTGTAACTTATTTTTCAGATCTCTGACATCAAAACCATGTGGCTATCACTGTTCTCTGAGTTGGTTTTTACTCAGGTAAAATGCTAGGCTTTAAGGTAAATAATATTGTGTGGCAGATTTCTAAGGATTACCCAAGGTTATGTTTGGCTGGGTTGGTGTAATAAAGGCCCAATGACAGAGCTACATGTGATTGGTTTAAAAAATTCTGTAAGAATTTAAAAAGTCATTTTTTTCTTTTAAATCAACATGCTGAAACTAATTTGCTCAATTAATGGCAGGCACTGGCATCCTACCAATTAACTGCTTCTAGAATGTGACAGTATCACCAGCTCTACCAAAGCAGTTATTGCTATTACCTGAAGAGAGATGTATATGAAGAAAAAACAAGATTCCCTATCATTTCTCAACTTATAAACAATGAAATTCTCAAATTAAAAAATAGAGAAGATTCTGGCAATCTGGAAGAGGAGAACTGTATGCAAAGCAATTAGAGGGTTAAATCCAGAACTGACCCTCCTTGCTGTGATAAGAGGGCCACCTTCTTCCAGACCAGGGTTCATTCTCATGTCTTAGTCAAATGTAAAATACCTCTCTAGTGCCTCCCTCTTCTTTGAACATTTGTATAACTCTTTACACAGACTGGTGGTTGTAGGATAATGTCTGTTGTCCATAAAGAAAAAATATATATTAAAAAATGAGCACTTCTAAAAGATTGTTTATTGAAATATATAGTTATGGTATTAATATTTTTCAACATAGACCATAGGCCCTACATTGGCTTGAAAGCTTGATTTTTCTCATCACGATGGGAATATATACATATATAATTTTTTTTAATGAGTTCACCTAATTAATATTAAAAAGCAGTCAAATAGCTCTACCAAAGAATACCAAGAAGAAATAAACATTGCTCTGCACTGTTGTCTCTATCCCTTCTCTTGACACGAGTTGGGAGCTATAGAACAACTTAGCTCTGAACTTGATTAACTCCTTGCATTAGACCATGATGATGAAAGAACTAGATGGTCCCTTAAGTGTTTATAGTTGCATGCCTTTTCTTCAAGCTATATTTAATAGCATCACTTAGTAATTCTTTAAACTTAAAACCCACAATTCTTAGAAAGTTTTTTTTACACCTAACAGAAATTTAAACCAACTTTCTCAGGAACATTCTTATCTTACCTTTATCCTATTTTCCCAAATCTTTTATTCTTAATATTTTAATTATTATTATTATTTTTTTATTCTTCTTCCAAGAATATAGAAACCATGAGTCAATTCTGTTGCCTTGTAGAGATTCTGAAACTTTGGTGTGAAAATGGATCACCTGGCATGTCGAAGGTGGGGTTAAGTACAGTTTCCAAAAACCTACATAATCCCTACAGTCCTGATTCAAGGGGTCTGCAGCCTGATCCAGGATTCTGCATTTTAACAGTCTCCTCCCACCTCTTTCTGCATTTGGCATGCAGATATTCCTTTGACCATTTTGAGACACTCACTAAAATGAGAATAGGTCATAAAATTTTCTTTCATATCCAGTGCCCACCTACCTTTCTTATTTCACCTTTGATTCTTCTCCATCTTTCCACCCATCTCTGACATTTTCAGGTCTGGTCAGCATAGAATACATCTATACCTCAATATTATGGACATTCTGTACCTCTTCTGGGATAATCATTTCTCTCCTCCTCTACTTTAAGCTCCTATCCATTTATCTGGGAAGACTCAAAGATATTGTCCCATTTATGAAGCTTCCTCTTCCCCTTCTCTACAGGAATGTCCATATCACTTTGTAAATATTTCTGTGAGAGTGATTATTATAATCTATTACATTGACTGATTATGTGTCTGTTTTCCATTGCTACTTCCATGTCCATCCAGTGAATATCACATGTTATTTACTCAATAAATATTTGTTGAATTATAAATCCAACTGAACTTCTATTTCTAAAATTACCCCTAGGGACATTTCGGGGGAGGAGAAGAGTTGCCATCCTTGTTGTTGTTCTCTTGGGACAAACCTAATTGTAATATCTTTAACTTCCTTTAATAGGCTAGATTGTTCCACAAAAATTTATGGAAGTTCTACTTCAACTTTTTGGGGAAAATTAGTTCTAAGAGAATATTCCTTGCTTTGTAAAACTGACCTTGATCATACTATTTCATTATTCCCATATAGACAATTTAGCTTTTGAAAGTGATTTCCTGAGATAATATATTCTAGAAATTATTTTTTATGTCATGATAGAAAATTACAAAACATTCACTGGATGATGTAAACCAAGTCATTAGAATCTGGGATAGGTAATAAAGCAGGCCTACTCACAGAATTCCTGTCTGTTAGAAAGGCCAAAATAGTAACTTGGAAGGAATTTGGATGGCAAGAAATACAAGAACAGTGCCCTCCAAATGATACAAAGTATACACTGAAAATCATCTATGAATCTCCAGCCACAGAGAGGCTTTCAAACCTGTGTGCTTTGTCAAAGTGGGTAAGTCATGCCCAAATCCAAGTGTATTAGGGAAA
>NW_006771990.1:432666-463543 GCF_000442215.2 Lipotes vexillifer
GGGAAAGAGACTTGCATAATCATTGTCTCTTTGAGAGCAGAGTCTGACATGATTACTATTCAGTGCAAGAAACTTCCATTTGCTTTGGAAAATCACCCTGGTTACATGGATTCTCATTAGCTTATGGGCATTTCCATGACCATCCAATGTTTCTAAACCTGTCAGTGATAATCCCTTTGATTGTCCAAGTGATAATCCATTTCCACCTTTTTCAGAAAACCACAATGCCCCAGAGCTAGAGCCTCCTTCTCTCCATAATTCCTTCCTTTTTTTTATTTCTTTTCCTCAGTCATGGCTGTGAATGATCATGTGACCTCTTGTGTAACTAAGAAAATAGCTGCCTGATTATATTTTAATAATCATTTCAAATCAGTCACTTGCCACCTCCTCTTCATATATTATAGTCAGCATACAATTAAGGGTATAGGGGCTCTGGGAAGGTATGGGGCTGGACTCTTAGCAAAGACTTTTGATTTCGATATGTGTCATTTCTAAACACAAGATTGCCTCTGCAACATTTACAATTCTGTGGGCTTGCTGACCTGCCCTCATTATGTACACACAAACAACACAAATCTAAACCATGCTGTTCAAAGTTAGCTGAAGGTCTCAGCTTCTCACAAAGACTTCCCAGTACAATCCAGTCTACCCCAGACCACTATGACACTTACTGTCTTCACTTTTAAGTTGTCACTTGACATGTGTCCAGACTCCCAAAAAGCTTGCACATTCCTCAAGAGTAGGAGCCAGGGCTTACATGTCTTTTATCCTTCATAGTACATAGTTCAGTAACCACCAATTCCCTACTCATTGAACTCTTCCCAACAGCACAAGGGAATTCCTGCCATACTGCATAAGTAATTTTGAATTTGAGAGTCCCAATGAGGCCTAGCTCCCTCTATTACCTAGTGGATGAGGATATTTTCTTTATCTCAAATAATCAGAATAACATAAAATTATGGAGTTAAAAAGCAAATCAGTCTTCCAAATTAACACACAGCTAATCATCATGGGCTTGATATTGTCAGCTTAAAAGAACAGGACCCACTAACGTCATTAACCAAATAATACTACATCAGATATAGAGTACATTTCAAGACTAGTTTGGACTGAAATTTTCTTTCTAGTTTGAAAAACTAACTGTATATCATCTACAAAAATTAGGTCTCATCTACTACACAATCTTTTTTCCCCATAAACAGGTTCTTCAAAAATATATCATTTTATGATAGAATTTTAGAGCAGGATTACTTTAGAATATATCCTTTAAATCATCTATCATCATTTTAGAGATGAGAAAACTGAGACCCAAGAGATCTAAGTAATTTACTTTGAGTTACCTAATTAGCCACTGACAGAAATACGACTAGTGCACCAGTGTTCAGACCCCAGATTAAGCAACTTCTGTTTTATCTCACTCTTTTGTTTGGAGCACAATATATGTATGTATTTTAAATTATAATTCAAATACATACAAAATGGATATAAAAACACTGAACACCACTATAAATGAAACATGCACATGAGGGTATACAAGTGCATGCACAATGCATTCCATGATAGATTCTCTGAATTTGCACAAGTGCACAACACAACCATTCTTAACTCACGAAGTTTAAAGATGATTGTATTCCAGGGGTTTGTAAAATATGAGCATTTCTTACCTGGCAGCTGTATGAGGGGTTGACAAAAGACATTAAAAACTTGAGCTATGATTAGATATCGGATTTTTCTGGCACTGAAGGTTAACTTCTACCTGGGTTTCTGGGGTCTAGCACTTTTAATGGAAGGTAGGCCAGAGATTGGAGAGGGATCACCCAACATATGAGACTTTGGCATTGTTACCCACATTGCAATATTAAGTTGACTGCAGGTGATTATCACCTAAATCTTCCTATGGGCCAGTTATGACTCTATTTCTCTTTATTGTGCCTGAAATCTCTACCGTTACAGTCGCTTCTTTAGGTTAGAAAGCTTAGGTGGGAAAATAACCAGCAGTCACGATACCACTCCACCCCAGGTAATGAAAAGAGGGAGAGCCCTTGTGGGGGAAAGATAGAGGCTCTACACGTAACAGAAGAGCTACTGATGAGAAAGGACTCCTCTTTATGGTGTCCAAGAATTTTAAATTTGGGGGCAAATCTAAACAGCATTGACTATATGAGGTTTGGTCCCTTCACTGAGCTTAAGATCTAGCAAGGAGGTAAAACATAAACAATTTAATACAATCCTCTTGAGTAGAAAAGTTGGTGTGGAGTATACAGATTGAGATACAAGTAGCATTTCTCTTTCTGAACATTAATAGATAATGTAATCTAATATATGCTCCATGTGCATAATCTAAAGGCCATTAAAACATTTGAACATTGGGAAATAAAAGGACTCCTCCTTTTAAACTACCCCAATTCTCCAGTACTATTACCCATACATACCTAGTTAACTAGGGATTTGAAAAAATGAATGATACCCACTTAACACATTTCATAATACCTATGATTCAAACTAGGATACTTTTAATCCCACCCCATGAAAAGTAACGGGCCTCACATTCTGATGGTCAAACCTTTTTAAAAACACCCACCCTGATGCTTCGACATCCCTTAAAGATGTAAACATCTCCATGAACCTTCTTTGCCCTCTAATAAAAAAGTTGACATTTTAACCATTTTAATAGGTACCCAGGAGAGAACAAGGAAAATGAAGGAACATGCTCACTCCAGTTGATCTTTTCCTTCTAAATACTCTGGCATATAAAAGAATTAATCAGTAATAATAGAAACCCAAATGAAACAAAGAACAGTGGTTTTTCACAGCTCTTTACCAAGAAATCCTATAAAACAGCATCATTGTTATGACATGCAACAAAAAGGTAGCAAATTTGGTTGAGACACATTGAAATGGATGCACCCTTAATCTTGCAAGAGTGGTGATTCTTTTTTTTAAATAAATATTTTAGTTTTTGCATTTGAAAGTTTTCATTTGTTTATATCAGAAACAAGTTTGTTGATAATTCTTATGTATCAATTTCTTCACAGTTTTACTCTACAATTTTAGAAGAGCAGATTGATTCTCTGGCTAAACATTAATAAAGGATATCCTGTGATCCTGAAATCTTTCAAATGAAGAAGAATACACTTTCCTAAGTAGTCTTCCTTTATAGAAAGCTCACTAAAAGACTACAGAATGGATTCATTCCACATATGCAATGACTTTCAGTCCCAGTGGGAAGAAAGAATGAGAACTAAAGGAATGAAAATACCATTTTCAACTTCTCAAGTTTAGATCATGCTTGAAGAGTACATCTGTGTTGTGGAATTCTTGACTTAAATAAAGAATAAATAAGTAGATCCTTTGCCCAAAGTTGGTTAATAGTAAGTAAAGAGGGCTTGATTGGTCACATCTTTACTTCCTTGAAACCCCATCCCCCTGCTTTCAAAATTAATGTTTACAATGAGACAGGTTAGATCAGAAAGCAAAGTTACTCACCATGGAAGAATCACTGCTTCCACACCCGATCGGAGCTCCCTCAGCACAGGTTGGGAGGTGGGTAGAAAGTTGACTAGCCCTGCCCCCATCTATGACATCACAATCTACCTCATAAAAGGTAGTGAAAGTGCTCTGAACTCCTGTCTGATTTCCGAGAGATACAGAAAAGAGAGAGTGAGAGAGCGAGCAAGAGAAAAAAAAAAAAAAAAAGTACCCTATTGGGAAGGGATTAGGTTGGTGTAAGAGGGAGTGGGTAATTGGGAGAAAGAGGCCTATGAAGGAATTACATACTGAAAGAGATATGGGTGGGGCTCCGTGATATTAAGCAGTCCAGCCATTTGGATTCCTCATTGGCTCTCTTGAACAGATAAATGGACCACCTGGGAGAAGGAGGATGAAGCAGCATCCCGCCTTGTCAGGCACTGTAAGGGACAATTGTAGTGGGATTCAAAGGGGAAGAATCCCCTATTTAAAGCACTGAAGATCACCAAGAGAGAAAGCAAGGGCTGAAGCTTTTAACGCCTGGAACTGTACATGGGGAATGTCAGATGTCTTTCTAGGAAGTTCCATTGCCCTGCTGTGTGACCTTCAGCAAGCTCTCGGCCTCAGCACACTCATCCAGTATATGGTGCTAAAGGGATACTTACCTCTTCCATTGGGTTCACTGAGGAATTAACGCACTCATTGTTGCTAGAATGGCAATTCTTTTTTACTGTTCCTTTTTTTACTCAAGCGTGAGTTGTGTGATAGGCACAATTTAAAAGATAAGCCAATAACCAATGCCTAGTTCTACCCTTGGAATTTCTACCTCTTAAAATGTTATTTTTGATATAAAATATTACTGACAGTCTTGACTAAGTTTTTCTATGTATACCAAATATAGCATACAACTAAAGGGGATAATTAGATCCGACCTTCAAACCTGGAGAAAACTCAAATGGCAATATTGCTATAATCACAAGGTCCACTATGCTGCTACTTTTAGAGGTCAAGTTTAGGTGACCCAGTAATGGTCAGTGACCAAACATTTTTGTCACATGCAGTTCTGCTATAGTTATAGCATTATAGCTTTGTTTAAAGCCTGATTCCAATTTTTATTTTTTTTTATTTTTATTTTTTTGGAAATCAGGCAAGATGGGAGAAAAATGTGGAGAGCACTAGGTCTTTTTTTTCTTTTCAAATGTAGATTTAGAGCTTTAAAAACTGAACTGGTCAAAGTTGTCAAGTGAGTATTATAACAAAACAAAAGGAAGAGCAAGCAGATCCTGAAACCATCCACATGGAAGCCAGATCTTTATTTGCCCAGTGGAATATATGAAAAGTGAACCTTTTTCCACAGAAAATATTTCAGTAAAGATTCAGAATAATAGCTTACAATTCACAGCATCATAAATGGGTAAAGCCCAGAGCCTGTTTCTGTATGCAGATAAACAAAATTCCTAACTTGGATTTTTTCCTGGTGTTTTAAGCCAATACCGTTCTATCTCTAGTCCTGTCATTCTTAGCTCACTAAATATCTAAGTGTATGAAACAATCACAATTTTAAACTATACAAAATTGGTAGATTAGGGAGCATATTGAAACACAGAAGCTAGTAAATTCAAACTGATTATGAATCTGGCAACATTACTCCCATCTTTTACTTCAAAATAAATGTTAAAGGCATTTAAAGAATGTCTTTAGAGAACTAAAGACAATAAAAAAGAAAAATATTGGCATATGAGAAGCAAGAATGAAATTGAAAATTTTCCTATATTTGTGTTTTTTAGTACTTACTAGAAGAAGCAATAATACTGTGCGTATGTTTTCCTTGCTGAATTATTCTCTTTTTATGTTCAATAAGTCAGTTCAAATTCTATATTTAACAGCTTTTACTGAGTGAAATTTCACAATCAATGGTCCTATAAAGCTATTTTTTTCCAATTTTTACATATTAGATCATTGACTAGTTGGCTTATCCTTGCTTTTTTATGTTTTATAACAATCCTGCTTGGATTCAGAAATTAGCCATCTCCTGATTTTTCACTATAGGGAAAGTGTTATTATTTAACCAATTCTTTTATCAATCAGTTTCGAAAATGATTATTATGTATTAGAAACTTATCTGTGTCATCTCACCTTTCATACAAAATACAAAAGTCACTATTTAAGATTAATGATGCAGCTGTCCATTCTTCCAATAAGCACTTTAAAAATTTTACTACCAAACAAAGGAGGTACACTTTTGCCAGCATTAAGATATTAGAATAAAATGGAGTTAAACACTTTTTAAATATTGAAATAAAACAAGCTGGACTTAGATTATAATCTATTGGTATTTTTAATTAATTATCTACTGTTTATCTGGAAATGGAGCATGTCTTCAGGAACCCAATGCAAAACTAGGCTGCATCAAATGGATGCAGAGTGGTGAACTGTGCTGACTTTTTAGGTGAATTTAGTATGATTTATTGCAATAATATCTTTAGTTATGATATTAGTTAAAATAACAAAATTTTCTTTGACACAGAATGCAATGCCTGGATCAAATAATTTCCAACTCTTCTTAGGATCTAGCTTCTTGACATTTTTTATGAAAACTAAGTCTTATTACAATTATGGATTTGATGCATATTTCCTATGACATCACATAAATGGATGAGTTAGCCCTTCAAGGCAAGACATGAAGTGATTGCAAGATTTCAGTCAAGAGACCTTATTATTGAAGCCTTGGTTATAATTTTGTTTGGACCAGAGAGATGTAGGGTTGGTTTCAACTTTTTGTTTGTTGAAACAAAAAAGTTTTAATTCAACTTCTTAGTGCAAGGGATTGAGAAAAGTCAGGTGGAATAATTTGTACACTCCAAAAGAATAATCCGCAGATGTATTTACCAAGTAATTTATCATGGGAGACATGATCAGGCAGTTGGCATGCAGTGTGACCAAAATGTTATTATTAAAGAGAAATATTACAGTAAGAGAGAATACGATTAATTTTGATAGCAACAGATTTGAATTGGGAGTTCCCAGATAAAGAGATCATGTTTGAGTTTGTCTTAAGATAGTGTCTCACATATAGAACCTTGGGCTTAAAAGAGTACATGGTCCTTAGAAGATAATGCTGACTTCTCAGCATCTGATATCCTGGAACTTCTCTGATATCCTGGAACTTCTCCAGGACATTCTCTTTCAGTTGAAAAATAGATTTGCATAGGAAAACATATAAAAGAGGTCAAGAGACAGATTTTAGATATTTGACAGAACATCTAGCCAGACTTCCAGTCAAGTTCATTATCAGCAAGACATCTGTACAGATGAAGGTATTCAGAGAAAAGCAATAAAATAAGATACAGTATTGATGATGAAAGAAAAGATTAAAGTCTAAATTAAGTTTGCCTTCAAGAAAATAGGATTAGGATGAAATATTTAAAATATATTTATTGCCCAGAAGGAAAATGACTATTCAAGATAGAGTAAGACAATGTATTGTGAAGCAGTAAAAGAAATCTGAGCTAAAAATCCTTCACATTGCCTATCCAGAAGTCTTTCCTATATGTAAGATACATGGGCCATAACACGGAACATATTTCTCTTCTAAGCATTGTGATCAAAGACATATTTTATAAATCATTTAAATTAAGCTGGAGAAAGCATTTGACATAATCTGTAGGGACAGAATGTAGACAATAGTAAGTTAAACACAGTTTTATTTCTAGAATAGAGTAAACCAAGAAAACCAGTGAATACAGAGGTAGTTCAACAGACACCCTGCTATTCCAGCTGAGAATGCTAAACAGTAAGATGAGAAACTAAATGGGGAAAAAATGAAAACAATAGACTCCACAATCTAACAAAAGCACAATGGATGGAAAAATTTATCATTTTCACAAAAAGTATTTGCTATTAGAGATAACTTTGAATTCTGTCACCCAACCAATATTTAGCACCATGCCTTTTACATTGTTTAAACGCAATGGAAACATTGAATTCAACGAATTAAAATATCCTTATGAGAACGAGCAATAAATACATTTCTTTGAGCTCTGATTGTTATTTTGTCATTAGAAATTAGGAACGGATAATGGAAACACTGGTCTTTTCCTAGAAAAACATTAATCCTGTCTCAGTTTTGCTATGGGGGTCTTTTTATTTCCTTTATTTTGAGTCATCTGAGGTCATGGAAGTTTGTGCAAAATCAATAATGAAATTCCCAGATAATGTTTGTATATGGTTTTAACATTCATATTCTCTTTTTTACTTATTTATATCTTTTACATCAACTTATTCATATTTTATCTTCTCTTGAGGAATGTTCGAGTAGGAACAACAACAAAAAACAATAGATTTAGGTAACCCATTCAAAATAATGTATTTCTTGACTAGAGCTGACTAATTGAAGTGTATACAGGAAAACCAAAAAAGAGGAAATGAGTTACAGATACTGCGTCTAAATAAAGGTATTCACTCAATGCTTTGGCTTCTCATAATTATTTGGTTCAACTGAAAGGAACAGTTAGACCTGGGTTGTTCTCACATATCCAAAACTACTTAAAAATGGGGGGTGGGATGTAGTTCTTAAGACACTACTACAGACATTCATTATTAAAACTATAGATTAATAAAGAACATCTTAGAATGAACTCAGACAATTATCACATATTGACAATATCTCAAAATTAGAAGTTGTCTCATGGGAAAATGGTACAAACCAGTATATCTTAAATAGGTTTGCCTGTGTTTCACAGATATCAAAAGATATATGCAATCATTGTCCCTCATCTAGGTACCTCCCATGTGTCTAATTTCCAAGTTTTCACAAAATATTACTATTCATTTGATGCCAAATAATCCTCAGAATATTAACTAAAATCTAAGGCATTAATTACTAACCAATAAAGTATTTATTTGCCTTCCTTTTAATTCGAGGCTTTTGAAACTTGAAAAAATTCTAAAACCAAAAGGAAGGAAAGTTCATTGATTCAATGACAGGTATTGGCATTGACATTTCTGATGCAGAGACACTCTTCCTAAAGCCACTAACCCCTTCTACTCTTACAAGCAATGATGCCCTCAAACTAAAATAGAAACTGCGCAGCTCACAAGTTCAGGTGATTCAATCAAATCAATCCACTGAGTAGATCCAAGTTAGCTCAATCCATGTCTCCAGTCAAGGTCAAAAGAGTTACTTGCTTGGTTCACATACCAGTTTTGTCACAATAGAGTCTGTTTTCTTATTTTAGGATGAGAGCATTAGACTATAAAGTCTTTTTCTATGCATAAAACAATTCAGTAAGATAACCAACTGGTTTAATTTCATCAGTGGATAACTGATTTTTTTTTCAATGAACGGAATTGACCATGTTTATAAGTTTAGAATCAGTATCTTTAAGTATGTAACTGAAGAGTTACTTCTTATAGCAGAGCAGTATACCTTCCTCATTTGCGCAAGATTATTTGAATTCAGGGAGACAGCTTGCGCTGTGGTGCTACAGACGTAAAGCTTCCTATGATGCCTGACACCCAAGGAGATTTTTTACTTTTCTTATAAAAATACTTATTTCCAATTTCTTCCAAAAATAATACCTTGAGTTTGTTAAATGTCACTTTTATAACACTGGGAGAATGAATTTGCACTGCAAAAACACTGAAGTGTTATTTTTCTCTGGAGATTTGCATAATTTGGGTTGTGCAAAAATCAATGACAATGTACATTGACACGGATGTACCAGAGGAAGACTTAACGCGGGAATCAGAATTTAAGTGGCTATAGTTTTACCATCATAACAGATTACGGGGCAGGTTGTTGGGAGAGAGATTGAATTATGCAACAACCCATCATACTAGCAGATTAAGTGCAAAGAACTACTGCCATTCTGAAAATGATAAATACCTGTTTAATTTTCTTATCGGTACAGAGTATCTCCACTACCCCTCTATTCAGATTTATAATCTGAAGTTTGTTTTAATTTTACTTCCCTGGATCTGGATTCTTCTACTCCCCCCAGATCAGAAAAAGTCCTTTAAGCCCAAATACTTAATGGCTTACCCTCTGGAAGGTCTGGATAAAATTCTTTGGAACTGCTGTGAGTTGTCTGAACACATACCCTTTTGTTTAAATGAAGCACAGAAGTGGATTCCGACCCCAAACTGAAAACTAGCAATTTAGATTTTTTCCCATTACTACTATACTTTGATCAGTGGAGATAATATAGAATTGACAAGAGACAGAATCAGAAGATATAACAAAAATGACTCAAGCACAACGCTTGTTTCAGTGAACGTTTCATTCCATTTCAAAATACTGACACTTTTTTTACAGAGTGAACACAGAAATTTTCAAGTAAAATGTAATTCTCATCTCAACAAAACACAATTATCTATATCTATATAATCTATATATATTTATATATACACATATATATGGCATTGTACAAATATATATATATGTATATATGTATATATATAGTACATATATACAGTACAAATATATATATATGTATATATATATACGTATATATATATACGTATATATATATACATATATATACATATATATATGTGTATATATATATATATATATATATATATATGTATATATAGCTTGGTACAAATAAACACCATATTTGCTTCCAAACTGTATAATATTGAATCAGATATGTTACAGTTGTCAACCATTTGTTCAGTTCTTGATTACTGCTTATTTAGGGAACAAGGAATTTAAGTGTCAAATCACATGTATTTGTTGTGTGCATACATGTATGCATATACATATAGCATATATGTATCTTCGATCATATGCCAGTGTCAGGTAGGATTGATTTGACTGTTCTCAGTTTCCAGCATTTTTATGAACATTTTTCATTTATCATCATGAATATTCATGTTCATTTTAATTTAGTCCATTTTTTTAATGATATGAAATGTAGGCTATAAGAGTGACTATAATTGACCCTTATTCTACAATTTTCTCTTTACCAATTCAAATCCTACTCATGTTGCAAATTATACTTGTTCACCTTGTCAAACCTCTCCATAACCCAATTGAGAGGAATTCAAATTTGGAAAGGAGAGATTAAAAGACAAAGAACAAAAGTGCACATTAGGGCAAATTACTCAGTCCCTCAGGAATAGGTCAGGGCTCCATTCAATCAGCCTGAGAATGAAGGGAACTAACATTCCTCACCTCTAAACTCTGTTCCTATATTTTGTTTGTGTGAAAAAAGGCATTTATATGAAATAAAATCTATTAACTTTGTAACACTTTTATGGGGAGTCAGCTATAAGTTATATCAGCATCGTCCATCTCTGACCTGAACATCAGATTCCTGTCCAGAGCAGGGTTATTGCTCCTGTGCTCTGGCTTCATTGTTATAATGGGGCTCTTGTTTTATCTGAACTTTAAAAATATAATGTACGTGGAATATTTCCATTTTATCAGAATGCTTGATATTCAGCATTCTATGTTCTAAAACCCTGTGTTTGTGTTTCCAATCTCATTCAGAATAATGTGCAAAGTATAAATCTTTGGGTAGCTAAAGATAATTAAAGGTTATAAAATGGCTTTCATTTCTCCAGAAATATGTGTATATCTCCATTTTTAAATTTAAAAGAACCTATTAACTCCTCTGAAACCTAGTGAATAAAAATTAATTAAAACACAATAATCAAATATACAGGTAATTTCCATAGCATGACATTGGAACTTATTTGTATTCAATATATATCTCCATACTGAAAATATTGTGGCTCAACTTTTCTCTCATGATGAATATAATGCTGTCACCTTTAATGGATATTACTTGCACTAAACTAATTTATAATATGCTATGGTTAAATTTCTCTTTCCTTTGTTTTATCCTTTTCCTTCTTTCATGCTTTTTCCTTCCTATCTTCCATCCTTTCCTCTTTTTTCTTCTTTTCTTCCTTTAATGGTCTTTTTCCAAAAAGCATGTAAACTGGCTTAAGAGATTAAACTACCAAACACTAAACTAAAAAGCAAATAAAGCCAGTATATAAACTACCAGGCTGTTAATTGTCTGGGCTTTAGTTTCTTCCACATTCTCTCTAACATTTTTATTACTCTCTTAGTTTTTTGTTTGTTTGTTTGTTTGTTTGTTTAATTCCCTTTCCCATTACCTGCTTAGCAACCAGGTTGAGCTGAATTGGCTCACAAATATGCATCCTATACTTTGAGATTTATTAAGAATGGCACCTTTCTGATGTTGAGAAAAGTTTAAGCCAATGACTTTAGAAAATTGATTGCCAGCCAGAAAACTAATGGTGCTTCTTAGAAAGCAGTTGTGTGAATGAGCATATATAGGCATATTTTTTTAATTTGCTTTATTTCTCTAGTTCCCATGACTCGTGAAGAGCTTTGTCATCCACTGTCCCCATGACCTGTTGAAATTTCCTGAGCTACCTCTCAAGCCAAATGCAAATATAACAGAAGAAGCCTTTCCCAGTTTGAACACACAGACTCACATAAAACATATACATGCTGACATGGTATATGTGCATTTTGTTTAACATAAGTTCATCATGCCAGCATGAGACTATAAAAACATGGTGCTCAGTTTTGAAATCCAAATCATTTTCCTTAGCAAAATGGAAACAATCTACCCAAATCTCTGCTGTTTTAGTAGAAGCTTTGACTTCTTACAAATATACCTTCCTGGAGGCTTTTGTGTATTTCAGGGAAGAAGCCACAGCTTTGAATCCCATGTACATAATGACACAGGAAAAAAGGGAGGAATATTCAAGTATTTCTCTTTTTTTATTGCATTTTATACTATAGGAGCTTCTCCTTTAAAAATATAGCAACTTTGTCATGCCAGACAACAAAATAAATGGGGCTCAAAGCATGGGTGCACTTTCTTGGCAAAATCATTGAAAAGTTTTTGTGTATGGGGTCTCACATTCTTGACTCTTTCAGAACTTTGAAGGCAGTCATTTGTGGCTATTTTGCAAAATAAAAATATTGATTTTTTTCTCCATTGGCCATCAGTGAAGGAGGATGAAGAATAAGATAGAGGCAGAAGTGGCAAAGACAGCAGACTACACAGGCAGGTATGGCACCAAATAACAATCAAGCTTGGAAAAAAATCATGAAGAGACCAAGAGCAGGCCCATAACTGAGCAACATAAGCAAACCTTTATAATGCGTTTCACTCAGAATTATTATAAAGTTGTATAACATTCCTCTAAAAGAAGCCTTCTCCCATGCAAGGATTTATGAACATTGCCAATAAGACTCAAAGAAGGAAACAGGCTTCTTGATGGTGTTCTCAATCTCAAACACCTCTGCAAATGCCAACAGTGCAAGTGATAAAAGCCAGTGATGGTTTGGACTACATCTAAATGAGGAAAAGACAATGGAAATGAAGCTCTGGAGGCAGTGATGAACAATGGGTACTGAGAGGACGATGGAGAGTAACTCTGCCAGTAAAACTCACTTAGATGATGTTGTGGAGTCTGAGATCCACAAAGATGCTCTGTGCATCCATATAAATAATAAGATTTGGAAAGTAACAAATGAAAGCACACAAGGCAAGCTAAACAAAAAGCACTCGGTTCCACAGGTGCTATATACAGATGGACATGAAAGCTGAATGGTATGGGAAACTATACCATTGAGGCTGAAGATAAGAAAGGAAGCAAGGGAGATGCAATGTTTTGATCACTTCTTGGCAGAGAGAATCTTGGTAATTACCAACTTGGCAGAAAGGACACACTGCAAGACAGATTGCTCTTGGTTGTTGAAGAATGTTGAAGCAGGATCATTTTGGAAATGCAAAGAGGTGACTATGCTTTGGGAAGAGGCACAAAACAGCAATTTACTGGGCTCTAGGTGAGACTGCATGGAACAGGCTTTCCAAATGGCATCTCCATGCAAACCAGATCAGCTCTTTTCCCAGCTATGTTTTCTGCAAGCCAAACAATATAGGAACTGAAATATTTGGGTTCAAGAATGATTTTTCCACATATTTTTTTATCAAATGGTCAACCTGCTGAATTTCTGAAAATGGCTTGAGGAAGAACTGAGCTTCATGACCAATCTGATTTTCACAAGGCATTCACCATATTGATAATGCTCTGTTCCTGGTAATGCCACACTTAAAATAGCAGCATCATGGTTGACTGGGAAAAGAACTAAAGGTAGCAGAGCCACACTTTGGAATTTGCAAATTGTTTATAATAGATGGCACCTTGTGTTGAAAGAAAGGGACTGAGAGAGGAAAAGAAGCCAAGGTGAAGAACCTCAACACATACATTGGAAATCTTGCCAAGAAATCATGATTCTTCTATTCATTGAACTTCTTGTTTCTTTGCATTTGATTAAAATGGACCAGATACTTATATTTTCATGAGAAGGGAAACATTGAAGTGATTGAACAAAGGATATATAATTGTTAGTGTTTGACAACCATGTTAGTTTTTGGCAACAGCACATCAACCTGTGTTAAATTCAAACATTTTCTGGCTTTTAAGGGTTACTGAAAACCTAGTATGCATTGGAACCTGATGAATGAATTTCTATTGTTTTCATCATCTCTAACATGTGAACACAATCCACACATAGAGAGGCTTGCTCCTGAACAGAGAATGAAAATTGCTAGGACTAACAGAGGGAAGTAGACTTACAATGAGTAAATATACAAAAGCCCCAAATAATTATAATAGTCACAGCTTGCCAATGAGTTTCCAGACTATGAAATTAGTTTTCTTGTGAAGAACGGAGATTTTACAAGGCTAGTATAAACATGGGGTAATTGGAAAATCAAACTGTTCTTTGTGAGTTATTGTAAGGTCTGGAATAATGGTGATAACATTTATTTTTTTAAAAAAAAACTCCCTATGAATCACTGTAGTTTGGTGTTTTTAGCAGTACTGTTGCCAAGAATGCTTGCCTTGGAAGTACAACAGTGGGAACTTGAATTGTGAAGCCCAGGTCCCAGCTTACCCCTGACACAATGAGCTCTCCTCCCAGATTCTGTACTTCGGCTTTCACCTTGCTGCAGATATTAAGTTGATGGCAATACAAGGCAATTCGTTGAAGGTAGGCTAATAAATCCTGCTTACATGCTGAATCAGGACACTATAAAACATTAAAAAAAAAGGTCATCTCAATTAGTAAGTACTCTTCAGTTTCTAATACTTGCTATATAAAAGCTGTGTGAAGAAAAGGTTTTACTGTCGTATACCTTAATTACAACCATTCAACTTAACTTCTTTATAGTGCATTTTAGGAAGGCCACAGCCAATAGGTTAGAATGGTTTAGCTCTACTTTGATAAATTCTATACAAAAAATATTGATGATCTCCTGGAAAGTCTTACTGGGACTTCTGGATACATTTATGAGTATTTTACCAATTATCTTCTAAACTGCTAAGAAAACAATATTCTATAGGTTTTTCCCGAGTGGCCCATTTAACGTTCACTACATGCAAAGTTATTTTAACACAGAGAACAAAGCAACAGATGCTAGAAGGAAATCATCCTGTGTGGCAGTCTCTCTGCCATAGTACAAGATAGAGTTTTAATTCAGTTAGTTGGGGGAAAATTCACTTGTTTCTTTTGGCTTTCTAAGACATGTATCATTCACTAAAGGAACTCTATTACACTTCTTGGAATTCCATATTTAATCAAATTTTAGCAACATGATAAACTTCCTTTAAAACAAGAGACTTGAGAAGGATCAAGACCACTGTAAAATAAAAAGATTTAAGTGAAATGAATTTGAAGCCAATTGAAATAAGCTCATAAGTGTAACAATAAGACCCTTCAAAGGATGCATCAAAGATTTTGAATACTCAAAAAAATTCTGGTGACCATAGATTTTTAATTCTCTTTGTAACTTAAGTGGGTAGATGTCCATCAAATACACACTGAGCAGAGCTGAACACTTCCACAGACATTTACATGATTCCCTAAAGCATTTCTGAAGCTTCAATGCCAATGGCTATCCAGTAATTGAAGTATATTTCTATTGCTATCCAAAATTCAGCTCAAAATTCTCCAGGACATTATATTGTTCCAACTCAATCTGGCACTTGCAAAGGACATATAATCACCAGATCCTTGATGAAACATTGTAAGAAATGAGTACCTACAGCCCAAACCAAATTATGTTATTTAGAATAAGAGTATGAGACAAAGACTCTAGCTAAGTTTCCTTCAAGCTAAAGAAAGGGAATTCTTTCATTAATATTGTGAAGCCAGTCATTTGACAAAGCTATTTATTTAATAAATGACAAAGGGGTCTTTTGTATACATAACACCATTGTGGTATTTTTTTTCACTAACTGCATTTATCAAGAAAGAATCCCACAGAGACTGTTTTTAGCTTCCTACAAGTACTTAATACTGTAATATTTATCTTACTCCAGAGACTCATATACTGAAAAGAATTAACTTTAAAATGATATCTCCCTAGAGGGCTGACAAGGCTTTTGATACAAATACCTTGTAGCAAATTAAAATGGAAGTTCTATCTCAGTGGAACAGTAATTAAAAATGCAACAGTCCGTAAAACGTTTATATTGTGTGCATATCTCAAATCTTCACAAAAGTATTTTCCGGCAAGATAAAGGCAAACAATCGACATTTTGGAAATGCTCATTTTATTCTATTATTTAAACTGAAGTATTTAAAACACACATAAAGGCATAATGGACCAAGAAAAATAACTCTTATACCATGGAAATAGTAGAAATGGGTGTAGAATTTGAGAAAGAAATGCCTCATTCAGATAAAGCATTAGCAAAAATTGCAAGTTGCTCCACAATTGATGATAAGAAGAATACCACAAAGAGAGTGTTATGTTTAACTTCATCTCTTTTTTTGTTGTTGTTGTTACATCATCAGTAAATAGCATTTTAATATTTTGTCACACTCTCAAAATACATCTAGAATCCTGGGATATTTGTGTGTGTACATGTGTGGTGTGTTTTCCAGATACCAAAACTGTTTGGGGCTATGCTTCATGTCGCATGATTGTTGGAAATAAGTATCCAAAATTACAAAATCAAAAATAAGAATCACAATAAAAAAATATTGAGCTCAAGGAGCCTAAACATATTGAGAAATAGTTTCAGCCACTGAGATTCAGAGTATAATGGAAAGGCCATCCAAACGCCATCCACTCTCACTCCTAAGAAGGAGTCTGTCCAAACACAACCTGGTTTCAGAACCACCCACCAATCTGTGGTCATTCCACTCATTCCAACATTTTGCAAAAACTTCTCTCAACATTTGCAGGAAAAATGCAGCATTCTTTCCTGGCTGGTGCATTTCTGTATGTTTGCATGTATGCATGAATATTTTCAAGTAAGTTTGTTGTCTCTCCTCTCTTTTATTTTTCAAATTTTTTTAAATTAATATTATTATTTATTTATTTATTTTTATTTTGGTTGTGCCGGGTCTTAGTTGCCACACACGTGCTCCTTAGTTGAGGCCAGTGGGCTCCTTAGTTGTGGCACTCGAACTCTTAGTTGTGGCGTGCATGTGGGATCTAGTTCCCTGATCAGGGATCAAACCCATGTCCCCTGCAGTGGAAGGCAGATTCTTAACCACTGCACCACCAGGGAAGTCCCTCCCCTTTCTTTTTTTTTTTTTTTTTTTTTTTGGCGGTGGTGGCCTCTCCTGTTGTGGAGCACAGGCTCCAGACATGCAGGCTCAGTGGCCATGGCTCACGGGCCCAGCCGCTCCACGGCATGTGGGATCTTCCTGGACCAGGGCACGAACCCATGTCCCCTGCATTGGCAGGCGGACTCTCAACCACTGCGTCACCAGGGGAGCCCCGTCCCCTCTCTTTTACATGAACTTCCTGGGTTACATATGGAGCTCAACTTATGCTGCAAACTGTAGGAAGCTTGGCAGTTGGCATTGTCCTGAAATTAGCAATTTAATAATGTTAAAAATTTCAATTCCTACAAATTTCTGGAAATTCTCAAATTATGATAATATTTAAATGAATTAACTATACTATTGAGTATTTCTCAAAAATGCAAAAGAAAGCAAAAAACATTCCCTCAGGTTAGCCATCATATGTATAAAAAAAGTTAAAGTGAGACAATCTGTAGGCTTATTTTAAATGTTATCCTAATAGTTTAATCATGTATTTTTCTTTTCAGACTTTGGAAGATGAGTTAATCTAGTATTGACTTGAAGGATTCTAAAATTGGGGATGCTGAAGACAACAAGGATTTAGAGAAAAAGTCATATTAAGGAATGAGGGAGAACAATTATAGTTAAGCAACTCAAAAATCACAGGAGGGCCAGGAGGGGAAGATGGCGGAAGAGTAAGATGTGGAGATCACCTTCCTCCCCACAGATACACCAGAAATACATCTACACATGAAACAACTCCTACAGACCACCTACTGAACACTGGCAGAAGACCTCAGGCCTCCCAAAAGGCAAGAAAGTCCCCAGGTACCTGGGTAGGGGAAAAGAAAAGAGAAAAAACAGAGACAAAGAATAGGGATGGGACCTGCACCAGTGGGAGGGAGCTGTGAAGGAGGAAAGGTTTCCACACACCAGGAAGCCACTTCGCGGGTGGAGACTGCGGGTGGCAGAGGAGGAAAGCTTCAGAGGCGCGGAGGAGAGGGCAGCAATAGGGGTGTGGAGGGCAAAGCGGAGAGATTCCCGCCCAGAGGATCGGTGCCGACCAGCACTCACCAGCCCGAGAGGCTTGGCTGTTCACCCTCCGGGGCAGGCAGGGCTGGGAGCTGAGGCTCGGGCTTCGGTTGGAGCACAGGGAGAGGACTGGGGTTGGCTGCGTGAACACAGCCTGCAGGGGTTAGTGCACCTTGGCTAGCCGGGAGGGAGTCCAGGGAAAAGTCTGGACCTGCCGAAGAGGCAAGAGACTTTTTCTTCCCTCTTTGTTTCCTGGTGCATGAGGAGAAGTGATTAAGAGCGCCGCTTAAAGGATCTCCAGAGATGGGCGCGAGCCGCAGCTAAAAGCGTGGACCCCAGCGACGGGCATAAGATGCTAAGGCTGCTTCTGCCACCACCAAGAAGCCTCTGTGTGAGCACAGGTCACTATCCACACCCCCCCTTCCGGGGAGCCTGTGCAGCCCGCCACTGCCAGGGTCCCGAGATCCAGGGACAACTTCCCCGGGAGAACGCATGGCACACCTCAGGATGGTGCAATGCCAGGCAGGCCTCTGCAGCCACAGGCTTGCCCCGCACTCCGTTCCCCTCCCTCCCACCCAGCCTGAGTGAGCCAGAGTCCCCGAAGCAGCTGCTCCTTTAACCCCGTCTTTCTGAGCGAAGAAGAGACGCCCACCGGCGACCTACACACAGAGGCGGGGCCAAATCCAAAGATGAGCCCCGGGAGCTGTGAGAACAAAGAAGAGAAAGGGAAATCTCTCCCAGCAGCCTCAGGAGCAGCAGATTACAGCTCCACAATCAACTTGATGTACCCTGCATCTGTGGAATATATGAATAGACAAAGAGTCATCCCAAATTGAGGAGGTGGACTTTGAGAGCAAGATTTATGATTTTTTCTCCCTTTCCTCTTTTTGTGAGTGTGTATGTGTATGCGTCTGTGTGAGATTTTGTCTGTATAGCTTTGCTTCCACCATTTGTCCTAGGTTTCTATCCGTCCATTTTTTTTCTTAAAAATTTTTTTTTCTTAATAATTATTTTTTATTTTAATAATTTAATTTTATTTTATCCTACTTCATTTTATTTTATTTTATCTTCTTTCTTTCTTTCTTTCTATCTTTCTTTCTTTCCTCCTTCCTTGCTCCTTCCCTTCCTCCCTCCCTCCCTCACTCCCTCCCTTCCTTCCTTCCTTTTCTTTCTTTCTCTTTCTTTCTTTCTTTCTCTCTTTTTCTTTCTTTCTTTCTTTTCTTTCTTTCTTTCTTTCTTTCTTTCCTTCTTTCTTTCTTTCTTTCTTTCTACTTTTTCTCCCTTTTATTCTCAGCCGTGTGGATGAAGGGCTCTTGTGCTCCAGCCAGGAGTCAGTGCTGTTCCTCTGAGGTGGGAGACTGAACTTCAGGACACTGATCCACAAGAGACCTCCCAGCCCGACATAATATCAAACAGTGAAAATCCCCCAGAGATCTCCATCTCAACACCAAAACCCAGCTTCACTCAGTGAACAGCAAGCTACAGTGCTGTACACTATGCCAAACAACTAGCAAGACAGGAACACAACACCACCCATTAACAGAGAGGCTGCCTAAAATCATAATAAGTCCACAGACACCCAAAAACACACGACCAGACATGGACCTGCCCACCAGAAAGAGAAGATCCAGCCTCATCCACCAGAACACAAGCACTAGTCCCCTCCACCAGGAAGCCTACACAACCCACTGAACCAACTTTAGCCACTGGGGACAGACACCAAAATCAACGGGAACTACGAACCTGCAGCCTGCAAAATGGAGACCTCAAACACAGTAAGATAAGCAAAATGAGAAGACAGAAAAACACACAGCAGATGAAGGAGCAAGATAAAAACCCACCAGACATAACAAATGAAGAGTAAATAGGCAGTCTACCTGAAAAATAATTCAGAATAATGATAGTAAAGATAATCCAAAAACTTGGAAATAGAATAGACAAAACACAAGAAACATTTAACAAGGAGCTAGAAGAAATAAAGATGAAACAAGCAACAATGAACAACACAATAAATGAAATTTAAAGTGCTCTAGATGGGATCAATAGCAGAATAACTGAGGCAGAAGAACGAATAAGTGACCTGGAAGATAAAATAGTGGAAATAACTACTGCAGAGCAGAATAAAGTAAACACAATGAAAAGAACTGAGTACAGTCTCAGAGAACTATGGGACAACATTAAATGCACCAACATTTGAATTATAGGGGTTCCAGAAGAAGAAGAGAAAAAGAAAGGGACTGAGAAAATATTTGAAGAGATTATAGTTGAAAACTTCCCTAATATGGGAAAGGAAATAGTTAATCAAGTCCAGGAAGCAGACAGTCCCATACAGGATAAATGCAAGGAAAAATATGCCACGACACATATTAATCAAACTGTCAAAAATTAAATACAAAGAAAACATATTAAAAGCAGCAAGGGAAAAGCAACAAATAACACAAAAGGGAATCCCCGTAAGGTTAACAGCTGATCTTTCAGCAGAAACTCTGCAAGCCAGAAGGGACTGGCAGGACATATATAAAGTGATGAAGGAGAAAAACCTACAACCAAGATTACCCTACCCAGCAAGGATCTCATTCAGATTTGATGGAGAAATTAAAACACTTACAGACAAGCAAAAGGTGAGAGAGTTCAGCACCACCAAACCAGCTTTACAACAAATGTTAAAGGAACTTCTCTAGGCAAAAACACAAGAGAAGGAAAAGTCCTATAATAATGGACCCAAAACAATTAATAAAATGGGAATAGTAACATACATATTGATAATTACCTTTAATTTAAATGGACTAAATGCTCCCACCAAAAGACACAGATTGGTTAAATGGATACAAAAACAAGACCCATATATATGCTGTCTACAAGAGACCCACTTCAGACCTCGAAACACATACAGACTGAAAGTAAGGGGATGGAAAAAGATATTCCATGAAAATGGAAACCGAAAGAAAGCTGGAGTAGCAATTCTCATATCAGACAAAATAGACTTTAAAATAAAGACTATTAGAAGAGACAAAGGACACTACGTAATGATCAAGGGATCAATCCAAGAAGAAGATATAACAATTGTGAAGATTTATGCACCCAACATAGGAGTACCTCAATACATAAGGCAAATACAAACAGCCATAAAAGGGGAAATCGACAGTAACACATTCATAGTAGGGGACTTTAACACCCCACTTTCACCAATGGACAGATCATCCAAAATGAAAATAAATAAGGAAACACAAGCTTAAACAAGAGGGATTTAATTGATATTTATAGGACAATCCATCCAAAAACAACAGAATATGCATTTTTCTCAATTGCTCATGGAATGTTCTCCAGAATAGATCATATCTTGGGTCACAAATCTAGCCTTGGTAAATTTAAGATAATTGAAATTGTATCAAGTATCTTTTCTGACCACAACGCTATGAGACTAGGTATCAATTACAGGAAAAGATCTGTAAAAAATACAAACACATGGAGGCTAAACAATACACTACTTAATAACGAAGTGATCACTGAAGAAATCAAAGAGGAAATCAAAAAATACCTAGAAACAAATGACAATGCAGACACGACAACCCAAAACCTATGAGAAGCAGCAAAAGCAGTTCTAAGAGGGAAGTTTATAGCACTACAATCCTACCTTAAGGAACAGGAAATATCTCCAATAAACAACCTAACTTTGCACCTAAAGCAATTAGAGAAAGAAGAACAAAAATCCCCACAGTTAGTAGAAGGAAAGAAATCTTAAAAATCAGATCAGAAATAAATGAAAAAGAAATGAAGGAAGCAATAGCAAAGATCAATAAAACTAAAAGCTGGTACCTTGAGAAGATAAACCAAATTGATAAACCATTAGCCAGACTCATCAAGAAAAAAAGGGAGAAGACTCAAATCAATAGAATTAGAAATGAAAAAGGAGAAGTAACAACTGACACTGCAGAAATACAAAAGATCATGATTACTACAAGCAAATCTATGCCAATAAAATGGGCAACCTGGAAGAAATGGACAAATTCTTAGAAATGCACAACGTGCCAAGACTGAATCAGGAAGAAATAGAAAATATGAACAGACCAATCACAAGCACTGAAATTGAAAATGGGATTAAATATCTTCCAACAAACAAAAGCCCAGGACCGGATGGCTTCACAGGCAAATTCTATCAAACATTTAGAGAAGAGCTAACACCTATCCTTCTTAAACTCTTCCAAAATATAGCAGAGGGAGGAACACTCCCAAACTCATTCTATGGGACGACCATCACCCTGATACCAAAACCAGAGAAGGATGTCACACAGAAAGAAAACTATAGGCCAATATCACTGATGAACATAAATGCAAAAATCCTCAACAAAACACTAGCAAACAGAATCCAACAGCAGATTAAAAGGCGTATAAAGCATGATCAAGTTGGGTTTATTCCAGGAAGCAAGGATCTTCAATATATGCAAATCAATCAACGTGATACACCATATTAACAAATTGAAGGAGAAAAACCATATGATCATCTCAATAGGTGCAGAGAAAGCCTTCAACAAAATTCAACACCCATTTATGATAAAAACCATGAAGAAAGTAGGCATAGAGGGAACTTTCCTCAACATAATAAAGGCCATATATGACAAACCCACAGCCAACATCATCCTCAATGGTGAAAAACTGAAAGCATTTCCACTATGCTCAGGAACAAGACAAGTTTGTCCACTCTCACCACTCTTATTCAACATAGTTTTGGAAGTTTTAGCCACAGCAATCAGAGAAGAAAAGGAAATACAAGGAATACAAATCAGAAAAGAAGTAAAGCTGTCACTGTTTGCAAATGACATGATACTGTACATAGAGAATCCTAAAGATGCTACCAGAAAACTACTAGAGCTAATCAATGAATTTGGTAAAGTAGCAGGATACAAAATTAATGCGCAGAAATCTCTGGCATTCCTATATACTAGTGATGAAAAATCGGAAAGTGAAATCAAGAAAACACTCCCATTTACCATTGCAATAAAAAGAATAAAATATCTAGGAATAAACCTACCTAAGGAGACAAAAGACCTGTATGCAGAAAATTATAAGACACTGATGAAAGAAATTAAAGATGATACAAATAGATGGAGAGATATACCATGTTCTTGGATTGGAAGAATCAACACTGTGAAAATGACTCTACTACCCAAAGCAATCTACAGATTCAATGCAATCCCTATCAAACTACCACTGGCATTTTTCACAGAACTAGAACAAAAAAATTTCACAATTTGTATGGAAACATAAGAGACCCTGAATAGCCAAAGCAATCTTGAGAATGTAAAATGGAGCTGGAGGAATCAGGCTCCCTGGCTTCAGACTATACTACAAAGCTACAGTAATCAAGACAGTATGGTACTGGCACAGAAACAGAAAGATAGATCAGTGGAATAGGATAGAAAGCCCAGAGATAAACCCACACACATATGGTCACCTTATCTTGATAAAGGAGGCAGGAATGTACAGTGGAGGAAGGACAGCCTCTTCAATAAGTGGTGCTGGGAAAACTGGAGAGGTACATGTAAAGTATGAGATTAGATCACTCCCTAACACCATACACAAAAATAAGCTTAAAATGGATTAAAGAGACCTAAATGTAAGGCCAGAAACTATCAAACTCTTAGAGGAAAACATAGGCAGAACACTCTATGACATAAATCACAGCAAGATCCTTCTTGACCCATCTCCTAGAGTAATGGAGATAAAAACAAAAATAAACAAATGGGACCTAATGAAACTTCAAAGCTTTTGCACAGCAAAGGAAACCATAAACAAGACCAAAAGACAGCCCTCAGAATGGGAGAAAATATTTGCAAATGAATCAACTGACAAAGGATTAATCTCTAAAATTTACAGGCAGCTCATGCAGCTCAATAACAAAAAAATAAACAACCCAATCCAAAAATGGGCAGAAGACCTAAATAGACATTTCTCCAAAGAAGATATACAGACTGCCAACAAACACATGAAAGAATGCTCAACATCATTAATCATTAGAGAAATGCAAATCAAAACTACAATGAGATATCATCTCACACCAGTCAGAATGGCCATCATCAAAAAATCTAGAAACAATAAATGCTGGAGCAGGCGTGGAGAAAAGGGAACACTCTTGCACTGCTGGTGGGAATATGAATTGGTACAGTCACTATGGAGAACAGTATTGAGGTTCCTTAAAAAACTACAAATAGAACTACCATGTGACCAAGAAATCCCACTACTGGGCATATACCCTGAGAAAACCAAAATTCAAAAAGAGTCATGTACCAAAATGTTCATTGCAGCTCTATTTACAATAGCCCGGAGATGGAAACAACCTAAGTGCCCATCATTGGATGAATGGATAAAGAAGATGTGGCACATATATACAATGGAATATTACTCAGCCATAAAAAGAAACGAAATTGAGCTATTTGTAATGAGGTGTATGGACTTAGAGTCTGTCATACAGAGTGAAGTAAGTCAGAAAGAGAAAGACAAATACCATATGCTAACACATATATATGGAATTTAAGAAAAAAATATGTCATGAAGAACCTAGGGGTAAGAGAGGAATAAAGACACAGACCTACTAGAGAATGGATTGAGGATATGGGGAGGGGGAAGGGTAAGCTGTGACAAAGAGAGAGAGTGGCATGGACATATATACACTACCAAATGTAAAATAGATGGGTAGTGGGAAGCAGACGCATAGCACAGGGAGATCAGCTAGGTGCTTTGTGACCACCTAGAGGGGTGGGATAGGGAGGGTCGGAGGGAGGGAGATGCAAGAGGGAAGAAACATGGGAACATATGTATATGTATAACTGATTCACTTTGTTATAAAGCAGAAACTAACATACAATTGTAAAGCAATTATACTTCAATAAAGATGTAAAAAAAAAAAAAAAAAAATCATAGGAGACTAGGATCATCTAAGGGGGAGGAAACAATCCTAAATCTTTCATTGTCTCCAGAGAGCATAATTGTTTTTTAGTCTAGTAGGCAAATTCATGCTCATAATATTTTCTCCATGTAAATAGCAGTTTATATAATATTTTCTATTTCAGAATCTTAATTTATATTTTAAAACATTTTCCTTTTAAAACAGTTCCAACTGTAAGCCACTGGTTTCTTAAAGAGATGAGCATCAGCTATCTGGGAGAAGTATATTGCCTAAAGTACCCTTAAAAGAAATGGCCCATTATTACAACGAGACATGTCTAGAACAGGATTTTCGAGTTCCAATTCACCAAAATAAGATGAAAAGTGTGGAAATAAGCTCAAACACTCAACATTCAGATTGAGAACTATTTTAACATGTATCTTAGTTCAGTCTAAAAGCATAAAAGATACTATTGAGAATTTCATTAATCTCTGATGCCCTTTGAGTCTGGATGAAAATAAAGCTGAAATCTGGATGTTCTTGACCATGTGGATTCATCCCATTTATGCTAGGGCATAAATTATTATGAGAGCATCATTACAGTGAGATCAATTATAACAAGAAGTAAAGTTCTTTCTTTTGCTTCCTCCTTGTGCAGTGTATTTGACTTTCTGAATGAGGACAGCCAGGATCCATGATTCCTTATGGATTATATTTCTTAAAAGGTGGGTACTCTTCTTTCTCAAGGAATTTTGATCATTGGATTTACTAGTCCCTCCTGAACTGAACCCACTTTTGGCATCAACTCAGTCTCCACAGAGTTAGAGGCCAGTTTGTAAAATGGTAGCGATTCTCTACAATTCATTCTTCAGGGGCATTTTATAGAGTGCATAAAACCCATTACAGAATGCAAGAGCTAGTTAATGACCCCACTCAGCATGTGCTTGCTCTTCTCTCTTATATTACCTGATCAGCCACAGCTCGGGCTAATTTGTCCATTCGAGAGCCTGCTTCGGCAATTTTCTTGGCAGCATTAATCACATCAGATGTATTTTTCAACGGGCCTTTGCCTCTGAAAAAACAGACACAACATAATTAGAAATCCACTTTATGACAGGAAATAGACACACCTACCATATTGTTTGTCCAGAACTCTGCTTTTGTATTTGATTTGGCTCTGACCAAGTTAGAGGAAATTTGAATGTTTTCTTGATTCACTTCAATTTCCATGTAAATAATTCACTTTACTTGCATTCATTTTTAGGGAATATTTTTCCCTATTTGGATGTGCATGCTCACATTTTATTCTTTACATGCATTTCTACATATTTTAAACAGTGGTCCCTTAAAAAAGATGATCACCACAAGAGCAATGAGAATTTAATACGTAAATCCTTACCATGTGTCTATGCTGTTGTATATACATTTGTCTTCATAACAACCCTAACAAGTAGGCATCATCATTCCCATTTTAGAGAAGAAAAAAATAGACTAAAATGAATAACTCATCTAAGCTTATGCAAATCATGTGATAAATTCTAAATTTAAATCAGAGGCTAGCCAAAATAAATGCACAGGCATTGTCTTTCAAACCATGCTCAGCACTGTTATTATGTTAATTATATTTTTAAGTCCACTTTGGCTTTTTAAGAAGCCACTGTCTCTTGCCCATAACTGGGAACTGTTTGGCCAGAATTTCAGAAATCTGCTGAGCTCTTACTCTTGCTGGTTTATATGTTTCAGGGACTGACTTACGAAGGAAGACACACATAACACTGTGTGACAGTAGATGTCTTTATGATGAACCATTTTCCCAGTATTCTCACATAAGGCTTTCAATTAGGTGAACTGTTTAATATTACTTGTCTTTTGAATATTTATTAGAAAGGAAAAGGAAATTATGCTGCATCATAAATCTTTAAACAAAATGTTGCATATGATTTTTCTTCACTTTTCTTGAGAGGTAAATAAAATAAAAGACTAAATACATTCATCCTTATATTTTTAGCATTGTTACTGGTCTCCTTATATGCATCTAAAAATCAATGCATTTTTTAGGCCTACAAAATTATAAACCTATAGTTAAGACATGTGGTGAAATATAGAGAAAAACGACTCAGAGGTGATTTATTTAGAATGCATAGAGACTGGGCAAGGATTGCCATTGTTATATAATAACATTTTATAAAATGGAAGACTTAAAATGACTTTAGAAAATAAATGTAAATGAAGGGCATTTTGTTTCCCTCTTAATTTTGCCTCTGGCATTTTCAGTGTTAGTAGATAAAAGTAAAATATATTGTGTTCATGTCAGTGCTTAAACTCATACATAGGGAAATTCAAAACAGGCTATTTTACTTTGCTGTGGTAACATTAACTCTTCCACAAAATATACTGACGTTTTTTCAGTTATTGTATAGATTTTTTAAATATGGACAGAGATTTTACATGTGAATTTGATATAATATGGATGAATTAAAGAATCTGTGACAGTTGGGCTCCCATTCTCTCACATTATTTTTTTTTAATTATCTCTAAATAAACTTTTATTTTGTTTTTGGTTTATATTTTTAAAGGAAAGGTTAGATGCAGAATCTGTTAATATTTAATATTACTCTCATTATTATTTATTTCTCTGTAACTTCCAAACCTTAGAAAATCTTTTTTGCAAACTTACTCTGACAAAATACCTTTTGCCTTCATCTTAACCCATTCACAAAGGGTTGCACTATGCTTGATTTTTCATTACTAACAATATTGGTGTTTGTTTGCTCCAAGAATTTCAAAGGACTTGAGGAAATGCTTTCTCATGAACCTTTCATGATAACTTTCAACAGTTGATTGACTCTGAAAAAATGTGCTAAGTTAATAAAGAACATTTATAGAGACTTGAATTTGTTTGAGGCTGAGACTCCCATATTGCAGCTAAAGCATGATTATAAGCATGTCTTTTGTGATTACACCAAAGACTACAGTACATAGACTCACTATTATATTGTATTTAAAATTTTGAGACTTTAGAGTTCACACTGCAGACTCAATTCAAATGTTTGGAATCACAAGTTGATGACAGGGATGTATTACATGAAACTAGAGAGCAATGTAGAAAATTGGGGATCATCAAATATTTCCTCATTTTCTAACTGAGAAAGATGAAACCCAAAGAGGAAGTGAAGTGACCTGTACAAGATGATAATGCAGAGAGTGATAAGGAGAGAGAAAAAGGACTGCAACCTCTGTGTCCCTAATCACAATTTAGTACTTTTTTTGCTATATTCTGATGAGATAGCTAAAGTAGTAATCTCAGAGAAACACAAATAGCTATAACTACAGATATTAATATGCAAGAAATAAGAAAACCAATAATCATCGGACTCAAGAATTTAGAAAGTAGGAAGAAACTAATAAAAATCACTAACATGTGGAATCTAAAATATGGCACAGATGAACCTATCTACAAAACAGAAACAGATTCACAGACATAGAAACAGTCTTGTGGTTGCCAAGGAGGAGGGGTGTGGGGGAGGGGAGGACTACAAGTGTGGGATTAGCATATGTAAATGATTACATATAGGATGGATAAACAACAAGGTCCTACTGTATAGCACAGGGTACTATATTCAATATCCTGTGATAAACCATAATGGAAAAGAATATTAATAAAAGAATGTCTCCATTACAGAGTCACTTTGCTGTACAGCAGAGATTGGCACAACATTGTAAATCAACTATACGTCAATAAAAAATAAAATTAAAAAAATGAGAAGAGATTTATGAGTTAGAAAATAATAGAACACAGAAAATAAATAAATCGATTCCAAAAAAAAAGGAAGGCAAAACTGATATAGAAAATATACTTAGCTTGCTATCAAGAAAACAATAGGAGAAAAATATTCTAAAGTAAAAAAAGGTAAGATTTAAATTATCTTAAAAAACAGAAAATTTGAAGTATTATAATACTAGTTTCCTTAAATACATGTAAAGAAATTTGAGAACCTGGATGAAATAACTTTCTAGGAAAATATAATTTACCAACACTGGCTAGAAAGTAGATTTTGAAAACTCTAAAGAATCTGATTTCCATGAAAGAAATAAGTAAGGCTGTCAGAGAGAAAGCTGGTCAAAAAATCAGTAAATCCAGATGGTTTCTCAGAGGAATTTACTAAACCTTTAAAACAGGGGTCCCCAACCCCTGGGCCACACAGCAGGAGGTGAGTGACAGACAGGCAGGCAAGCAAGCTCCCTGCTCCCCCCATCCCATCGTCTGTGGAAAAATTGTCTTCCAAGAAAGTGGTCCCTGGTGCCAAAAAGGTTAGGGACCACTGCTTTAAAAAGAAGATAATTCCAATGCAATATAAATTCTTCCAGAATATAGGAAAAGAAGAAAGACTTCAAAAACAGTTTCATTAAGTAACATAATACTGATATCATCAGAAGCACCTAATACAAATTATTTATTTAAGATTCTGCACAGCAAAGGAAACCATCAACAAAATGAAAAGGCAACGTACTGAATGGGAGAAAATATTTGCAAATCATAGATCTGACATGGGGTTAATATCTAAAATATATAAAGAACTCAATCAATAGCAAAAAAGCAAATAATCCAATTTAAAGACAGACAGAGGGCCTGAAAAGACACATTTCCAAAGAAAACATACAGATGGCCAACAGGTACATGAAAAGGTACTCGACATTACTAATCATCAGGGAAATGCAAACCAAAACCACAATAAGATATCACCTCATACCTGCCAGAATGGCTTACATCAAAAAGACAACAAATAACAGATGTTGGCAAGGATGTGGAGAAAAGGGAACACTTGTGCACTATTGGTGGAAATATAAATTGGTGCAGCCACTATGGAAAACAGTATGGAGTTTCCTCAAAAAATTAAAAATAGAACTGCCATATGATTCAGCAATTCCACTACTGGGCATTTATCTGAAGAAAATGAAAACACTAATTAAAAAAAATATATATGCACCCCTATGTTCATTGTAGCATTATTTACAATACTCAATATGTGGAAGCAACCTAAGTGCCCATGAGTGGATGAATAAATAAAGACACAAATAAATGGAAAGACACCTCATGTACATGGATTAGAAGACCTAATATTATTAAGATATCAATACTACACAAAGCAATCAATGTAATCCCTATCAAAAACCCAGCAGCAATTTTGCCAAAATAGAAAAATCTATCTTAAAATTCATATGGATTGTCAAGTCACCCCAAATAGCCAAAACAATCTTAAAAAAGAACAAAGTTGGGGGCCTTACTACAAAGTTACAGTAATCAAAACAGTGTAGTACTGGCATAAAGACAGATGTATAAAATAATGGAACAGAATAGAAAGCTCAGCAGATTTTTGACAAGGTTGTCAAGACCATTCAACTGGAAAAGGACAGTGTTTTCAACAAATGATAATGGGAAAATTGATATCTACATGCAAGAGAATGAAGCAGGACCTTTATCTTATACCATATACAAAAATCAACTGGTAGTGGATCATGAGAGCTAATCTATACATATTTTACAAGAAAAGTTAAGGGAAAAACTTCATGACATTGGATATGGCAATGATTTCTTGCATGCGACACCAATAAAACAGGCAAAAACAACAACTAAAATAGACAAATTTGACTATATCAAAATTTTAAAAACTTCTGTGCATTGAAGAACACAATCAACAGAATACAAAGGCAACCCACAGAATCAGAGAAAATATTTGCAAATCCTATATCTGACAAGGGGTTGATATCCAGAATATAGAAAAACTCCTAGAACTCAACACTAAAAATTAATCAGCCTGATTAAAAAATGGGCAGGGCTTCCCTGGTGGCGCAGTGCTTGAGAGTCCGCCTGCCGATGCAGGAGACGCGGG
>NW_006771990.1:464596-465363 GCF_000442215.2 Lipotes vexillifer
TGGGCAAAAGCTGAATATACATTTCTCCAAAGAAGAATACAATGGCTAATCAGCACATGAAAATATGTTCAACACCACTAATTGTTAGGAAAATGTAAATCAAAATCACAATGAGATACCATCTCACACTCATTAAGATAGTTACTATAAAAACAAACAAAAACAGAAAATAAGAAGTCTTGGCGAGGATGGGAAGGATTTGGAAACTTTGTGCACTGTTGATGGGAATGTAAAATGGTGCAGCTCCTAGGTAAAACAGTACAGTGGTTCCTAAAAAAATTAAACATAGAACTACCATGTGATCCAGCAATTCCACTCCTGGGTATATATTCAAAGAATTGAAAGCAGGATCTCAAAGAGATATTTGTACACCCATGTTCATAGCAATACTATTCACAATCCAAGTGCCCAAGAATAGATGAATGGATAAACAAAATATGATATATACATTCACTGAAATATTATTTAGCCTTATGAAGGAATGAAAGTCTGACATGTACAATATGGATGAACCTTGAGAACATTACGCTAAGTGAAATATGCCAGTCACAAAAAGACAAATGCTGTATGTTTTCACTTATATGAGATACTAGAGTAGCCAAATTCATAGAGACAGAAAGGAGAATGGTGTTGCCAGGGATGTTGCACAGAAAAGATCAGAAGTCTGAGTCTTCCTATTAGTGGAAGGCAGTATGGACAAAGGGACTAGTTCCATTGGCTGGAGGTCCAAGTCTCAAAGTGATGGTTTATACCTTTTGTCTTTCCCT
>NW_006771990.1:465959-514453 GCF_000442215.2 Lipotes vexillifer
TAACTTAATCAGGTTCTCTCCTTTGGGCATTTTGAAAGGTGCTTTGAGGAATCTTGTGACCTTAAAGACAAAAGACATCTTATTGTTCCATTTGGAACATGTTTTTAGTTTTCTTGGAAAAATGTCAAGCCATAGAATTGGCTCTACTGTATAGGTTCATGTAACCTTCTCTCTTTTGCTAATAGGTGATTCTTATACAAGGGTCAATATTTGGAAGCTTTCCCAGGAAATGGTCACTTCAAAAAAAAAAGAGAATCATGGAAAGCTATTACTACATTACTGCTATCCACAATTTAACAACTAATTCATATTTATTTCATGAAAAGGTAATAGGTATTAATGAGAAAAATCAATGTGTGAGTGCATTCTGAGTCAATGTACTCAGTACCCAGAATGCTTAAATTCTGAGTTAATCCAAATTAAAAACATTTATTTACTATAGTTTTCTCAGTACCTCTAACAGATCAATATATGATGTGACTCTCCAGTAATGAGATATAGTAAGTAAGGAGTATATTTGTAAATGTACTGAATCATAGAAGCCCGTTTTCAGAACCACAGTCCATAAAACATAGTTGGGAAATACCACTTTCACCAATTAGCTGAAGCAGTCTAAAGACAGCGCAGTGGAAAAGTTGTATTAATCTGGGGATTAAAGATAAATCAGGTGAGACTGTAGGACCATAAGTTGAATTATTCAAGGAAGTAACATTTATATGATGGTCTTGAAGTAGAAATACAAATATGCACAAAATTGAGAAGGAATCTAAGGGTCAATAAAGGTAGGCCTTGGATAGCAAACTCAAGATTTTTATATTATTATATGAAAAGAGGAAAGAAAGTTTTGGTGCAAAGGGAGCTATATGGATGTCCTTTAATGGACAGATATGACATGGCATGAACTGACAAGAGTCAAGAATTGGAACTGAAAGACCAGTCAAGCTGTCACTTGGGCTGAAGCCCTGAGTGTCCATACCAAGGCAGGAATGAAATTTGGGAATAGCAGGCTGATTACATGATTCTTTACTGTAGCAGTAGATTGTGCCCTGAAAGCTTTTTGTTTTAGCCTGAACCCAGTTCCTTTCAAGATCAGAACTTACAGTTGATCTCAAGAGACAGCTTTGTCCCTTGCTGTACAATTAAACTTGGGTTTCTTTCCTGAACTGCTGCCATCTGCACACCTTTTGTTATTGGGATACAAGACTGGCCCATGCTATTTCTTTCTGAAAGTGACATGAGAGGTATGGATTTACCCTATGCAGGACAGCATTTATGCCATCACCATGAGATGATGAACTGTTTCCTGTTCAGTTCTTGGAAGTCAAGAACTGAACAGGAAACAGACATGAGGCATAATCAGTTTTATCCGCCATGAAGAAGTTATTACACAAATAATGAGGCAGAATCTCTCCAATTTTAATAATAATGGAGTGGATATCATTGAGATTACTGAATCAAATTAATGAATTAGCTACTGATAAGAATAAAACAACAAAATAAATGCAAGGTTTTTTTTTTTTTTTTCCTGTACCCAAACACCCTTTAAACGTAAGATCTGAAGAAAGTAGTCAAGTTTCAATTCCTATTCAGCTATATCCTTTCCTTTAAATAAGGGAACATAGTATGTAAGAGCCATTAGAGGTATAGAGCTGAAATTATTCCTTCTTAAAGTGGAAAATGCAAGGCTAATAATGCATAGGGTCAAGTGCAGTGAACTTATGGGAGAGGCACAAAGAAAGGCTCAAATTAGCTACCTCTTTGCATGGCAGATGGGGGCAGCAGCAAAACCTCAGCTTCCTGTGCTGTCCAATTCACACTCTCTCCTGTTTCTCTGGCTATTAACTGTATCCTCCCTTTGCCCTCACAAAGGGGCACAAAACTACTCATCAGGCAGTGGAAAAAAATGATAACTAGTAGCACTCTAGACATTTCATTATTCAAATCAGCATAAAATGATTATATAAAATCCCTCAGGAACTGAAGTGGCCCTCTTTTCACTTTTAAAACTATACTTTGACTGATAGAAAGTCTGTCTTATTTAACATCATCTAACAAGACCCCCTAAAGTATATCTCTCTTCCTTGACACAGTTATATATAATCTAGAGCATTATAATATGTCTCCCTGATCTAAACTAGCAACATGACTTGATTCCTCATTCACTTTAAATTAATGAGATTATTTGTTCAAGTGATGTTATTAATGGATTGTATAATATCCATCAGATAAAGTATGAATACAGTGTTGAAAGCAAGCAAATTAAGTCATCACAGGACTTGAAAAGCAATGACTGTGGGCTGCCATGATAGTCTGATTTGTAGGAAATTTAGACTTAAATAATGGCTCAGACTGAGTTCTCCTACTATTATTTTTTGTGTGAAATAAATCTGTGAAACCGACAAAGACCAGCCAATTGTACAAATTTGAACTTCTAATGAATACAATGACATTTAAAATCTCGAAGGTCACCCTCATAACTTTAAAGTCATTCCACTAAAGTCAAAAACAATTTTTAAATATTTGGAGAAAGGACCAAGTGATGTCATTAGTACATAAAGGTAAAGGGAAAAAGGCAGAGATGTGTCATATTTTATTATAACCTATAATTAGTTGTAGGCTTTTCTTATTAAAAGCACTCAACAATCACTTAAAAAATTGTCACCCATAAGGTAGTGTCTTCACATTGCCACATATCTTATATAACTTTAATAACAAATACCGTGTTGAATCATTAAAACATCTTTTCTCATGTGTCTGTGTGTGTCTGTGTTTCTCAGAAAAAGAAATCTACAGAAAAATGATAGCTTTCATTCATATGGCAGCATAATTTATAACTTCATTACCTCTTTGGATTTTAAAACTCTCCTGTGAAAGTTGATAAGAAGAGTATTATTTTCCCATTGTACAAATGAATAAAGACAGTACGAGACAGGTCCAAAATCACCTGGTATTTGGACTAAAAATCCAGGGATCTTTCATTGAGCTTTGCTCTCCCTTTGTCTGCCCTTTGGGTGGTAGGAAGGGCAGAAATGTCATCTTCCTTTAAAGAAGAAACTAAAAATGCAATGGCAGAAACAGCAATGACCCCTGATGAGGAAAAGGCTCCTGACAAAATTCTGACTGGTATCTTGATTTATTAAAAGCACTGCTCAGAGCAAAAGGATCTAAAACTTATACAACGTTTAATTTCCTTGTCAAAATTACAGAATCAGAGAGTTGAACCTGATTCTTTGTGTGTAAGGATAAAATATGAGCTGAGATTAATGCTAAATCATGAGCTAGCATTAAACCATATTACATGTCTACATGCACACACACACACACACATATATATAGATATAGATTTTTTCCAAAGGGGTATTAATAAATCATACACCTTATCTTCAGAATAGTACTTAAACACACTGCAAAACAGCATCGACCAAAAATGAATCACCCAAGCCCCAGGGGTTTGATTTTATGACTGACTTAGGATGGATAATTAAAACAATAATAATTACAGAAATGAATCTGTTCTTTTTGACCAAAAAGACCTATCTGCTAAGAACCAGGTCCAGATCATTTTGACTTACACATGTAAATTTTATAATACCACTACCTTGTTTTGATATAGTCTTTTAATTTTTCAGCAGGCTTTTCACATGCTAATACACACTGTTATGCTTCTGTTATTTTTAATGAGAAAATCTTCCTCTTCCTGTCTCCAGGCCTCACCTTGTGAAGTCTGTCATTTCCATCATGATCATACACATCTGCTTGGCCAGCACAATGATATCATTGCCGCTGTCGTCCCATTTGGCCACTTCAGCATCCAGCTTGCTTTTCTCTTGGTGGAATATCTCCACCTGCTCAGCTATTTTTGCCTTCTCCTCTTGCGGTAGTTGTGCCATGATGGCCTGTGTGGGTTACAGAAAAAGTGTGACTAATGGTGACAAAGAAGCACAGACAGGAGGGTGACTCTGCCTCCAGTTAATGGCAAAGCCAGACCCTGACAAGGATGATAGGCTGCCCCACCATTCTGGAAAGTACTTTTTTCCAGCCCCAAGAATGCAAAAGCACAGACTGGTAAGGTCCCCACATTCCCTGTCCCTGTTCCAACATACAAAAAAATAAGAGATCCAAAGGTACGTGCACATTGACAGTAACAGAACTTCTTTGTCGCTGTGATGACATATGTTTGTTCAAAAGAATCTATTCCTGACGATTTTTATATTTGGTCTTGGGAAACTTCTACCAGATGAAAGAATGCACCTCTTTCAACACTGAAATCTGTTCAGAAAAAAGAAAGCAGGCCTCTGTTGCTGGGAAGGAAAATAATTTTAAAGAATATCTGAGTATCCCAAGTGGGGTGGGGAGATGTCCTGTGAGTGTTAAAAGCCATTCATGGTTAAATGCCAAACAAAAATCCCTTATGCAGGGCACATCAGGGATGGCATACCTATTCCCAGTCCTCCTGTATGGAAATCCTGGGTTGAACATGGCTCCCTGGAGAGCCTATGAGCATGTACAGGGAAGCTGTGATGAGATAAAATTTAGGATTAAGAAGCAAAGGTTGATTTTCAATAGTTGCTAGGTAAGGGAATGTAGAAAAGGAAAAACTACAGTTGATTCTCACTATTCACAGATTTTTTTATTTGCAAATTTGCCTACTCTCTAAAATCTATTTGAAATCCCCAAATCAATATTTGTGGTGCTTTCAGACATTCACAAACATATGCAGAGATGCCACAGTTTTGAGTCATCGACAACCATGTTCCCAGATGAGGCCGAACAAGGGTTTCTCTGCTTTCTTGTTTCAGCACTCATACCATAAAGAAGCGTCCTTTCTGCAATCTATTTAGTAGAACATTTTCCACATATTTGCACTTTTTATTGGTGGTTTTGCTGTCTAACTTGGCCCCCAATCCTAGTGCTGAAACGCTGTCTTGTGTCTCTAAGCACAAAAAGGTTGCAATGTGCCTAATGGAGAAAATACATGTATTAGATGAACTTCGTTTAAGGCATGACTTTTAGTGCTCCCAGCTGTGAGCTCAATGTTCATGAACCAAAACTATCTAATAAGGTATCTAAACAGAAACACTCGTTAAACAAGATTACATATTGATGGGTTGAAGGAAATATTAAGACTAGCAGCTCTCAGGAAGCTAACCCTGTATTTCCCCTAGGAGCAATGATTCCGTAGTTGCTAATTAAGCGTTCATGGTGACTTTATAGAACATAAGGGCCGTGAATAAAGAGAATCAACTGTATTTGTTAGACACTATTTATGTATCAGGCACTGAATGAAATGTTTGACATCACCTCACTGCATCCTCAAAGAACCATTTGCAACCTGCTTCACTGAAAGGACCACGTGGATCAGTGTGTCAGCACTGATATCCCTCTCATTCTGGGATGCATGTATTCTCCAGAAGAGTATGATTTGGGGTACTGACAGCTGTTGCAAAGGACAAGTAAATAGCACAAAAAACCTTCTTTCTATATTGTAAAGTTCCTCCCAATGTAAGTGAATTGTTCAAAGGAGAGGTAGGTAGCTGGTATCTAATAGAAATATCAGTAGATATAAGCTCAGAAAAACTGGGCTCAACCTGGATCTGTAACCGACTTGGGTTAAGGCCTCATTGCTACTGGATCACATCCTTAACGTTCTATAATATAAGAATAGTAAATAATTACCTCAAAATGTTATGGTGGACAGAAAATGAAATAATAAATGTAAAATCAAAGTAAGCATGTGTGGGATTATTGTTAACATTACATTATCGTTATTTCTGTATGAGTTTTCTTCTAGCTGCTCCTCTAGCTTATTAGTTAGTTGCCATCAAAGAGAAGGGATGGGCTCAGAGACTATGTGACTCTCTATAAACAGAAGATTGACATGATTCCTTGAACATAGGCATGTATACTGGGTACTATACTAAAAGGCTTATGAATGTCAAAAATTTAATCTACTTAATTATTCTACAAGATTAATACTATTATTACCCTTATTTTATTAATGATGATACCAAGATCCAGGGAAGTTAATTAAATTCTGAATATTACACAACTAATGAGCTATAAGAATAGGATTCAAACCCACGTCAGCTAACACCATACTTAACCATTGTGCACAATGGGATCACCATGCAGGACCATGCGGGTTAGACACTGCCCAGTGGTCCCAGCCCAGTGGGGCAAAGATCACTAAAACTCTAGGCTCTGTCCACCAGGCTGAGCATCCTAGACAAGCCTTCATCTGCCCAGGGTAAAGGGGTGACTTTGTCTGATTTGCATAAAGGGTCCTTGAACCAGCAGCTTCCCAGATGCTACATCTTACTAATAGACCGCCATGTCTATGAAATCCCATGCATGTATGTGTGTGACTTTATACAAATAGCATGTGATTGTGTGTTTATGATGTATGTATATACTTATGTAGATCAATATGTGTGTGCGTGTGTACACAAAAACTACAATCCATATTTTAAAAGCCAGACTGGTGCAAATACAATAAAGTATTAAAATACTAATATTTGAAAAATATTTTACAGTACTTTTAAAGATAGCTAATATACAAAATAGCTTGTTATAAACTCACATATGCAATATCGTACTAACTGCAAGGCAGCTAGCATTTCCAATACCTTTGAGATAGGTTTGGATTTGCAGAAGTTTCATGAAGCATCCCTGTCTGATGTTCTAATGCTGTCTTAGATTCATCTGTCCTCCTCATACAAAATTGATAATCATGTTTTACTTAAACCTCACAAGTCCTAACCAGCATCATTTAAAGCATCCATTAGGTGTTTCTCTGTAAAAGAATCTATAAAACTACCTGACAGACCTCCATACTCTACATTCAATCTCCAGATTCTAGCAATAAAACTGTCATTGTCCCAAAAGTGTTAATTTGTGCATTAAAGGGTGTACAAGTGTCTATCAACTGTATCACTTGAGTTTCACATTGTGCAGTTTAGCATTTGAACGTTAACTCTCTTGCTCTAACTCTCTAATTTCGAGTAATGCCCTACCTCCAACTTCTCTTTGAGCTTCCTGAGGGTAGAGTTCCCAGCATCCTGCACAGTGTAAAAGCTAAATACATATCTCTTGATTGAATGCTTACCCATTTTTCCACTCACTGCATCAACATAGTTTGAGAGAAGTTAACAGAACTGACATACGTTTTCTAAGGACACAATTCCGAAGAAAAACTGGCTCCTTAAAGCAGATTTGTATAAGAAGATGTTATTTTGACTCTAGGGGTGCTCCGCCCGCATAATGCACTTAATGGTGTGTGATTTGGGTGTAAGAGTCGTTATATTTGCTTCTGCTTATGTAGCTATCGATGAAGTAAAGTTGTTTTCTAAATATTATTAAAATGCTCTTAGCTTTTAAAAATTCATAATTGACCTTTTCTGAAACTGAAATTTAAAAAAGGTTATCTATAAACAGTAGATCACAAACTGTGAAATTTTCAAGTTAATCAAATTAAAATTCAACACATGAGTTTTAATTAGGTCTTATCAATGTAACTCAGCAGTTTGAAATGTTAACACATTAAAGCCGTTCTAGCTAGGAAAAAAAAAATTAGAGGCTGGCTACATTCAAATCAAGTTGAATACAAAATATATGACATGCAATTGTTCATTCCCTCAAACTAAGGAAACATGAGAAAAATGATTTTCACTGCCAAAGGGAAAGACAACAAATCAGCTTTTCTGTTTGTGTCATGTGGTCACCTCGGGCGGTCTGAGATTTTTGGCTGCTTTCTGTGTAGCTAAGCACAGCTGTCCAGATTGTTGATCTGGGGCCCCAAGTCAGTGGCATCAGAGACTTGAATTCACAAAGTTTTCGAACCATCCTGTTCCATGCTCCTAGCCTTTCTTTTGAACATCCAACCACTTTTTTGTGATTGTTTTAAACTTTATTTATTAAATGAAAGTGCAAATCACTGACACAAGCCAACGACCACTCAGCCCAGAATCTTTTTCTTCAATCTAAATCTCAAAGAGCTTTTTTCCAATCTCAAAAGCATTATTTTTCCAATCCCAAGATGAAAAATGACTTTTAAAGTCCACGGACCTCCTAACTGATATGTTAGTTTCTTAAACACAGAGCAAGAGTCTTACATTTTAAGGCTTTAAGTACATAAATGTTTATAAATAATGATTTAAAAGGTTAAAATTTAATGTGCCCATTTCTACTCACTTGGTTTTAAAGCAGGATAATAAGCATAAGTAATTAAGGAGTGGGTGACTTTTACCTGTCTCAGGCTGTGAAGTGAATTGGAAAATTGAGGTTCTTGTCTCATTAATTCAAATTAAAACTTTCATGATGGTCTGAATTATCTAGCTCTTTCAGGTTAAATTATTGGTCAGCCTTCTAATGAATGACTACCTTGTCCTACAAACATCATCATCATCTTTTTCATTAAACTTAACATCATGTAATAACTCGTGATACATTTCATCACGCATTTCTCCTAATGACATTATGAAGTAGGATGCTGTATATATATTATATATATATAAAATACACACACACACACACACACACACACACACACAGGGAGATGAGGCAGGGACATGTTAAGAAAGTTACCCCAAAGCCGCACAGCTTGGCCAAGTTCATATTTAAAATCAGGTTTGTGTGACTCCAAACAATATATTTTATCATGAAGGTTAAATGCCCAAGAGTTGTTGCTGATCAATTTTAACTATGTCAGCTTGTGAGGAAAGAGTTTATAAGATGTCATGTTTAGGAACAAAGGGCCTGATCATTTCTATATTTCATCAGATCAGGGTATGATTGTTCTCATTCATTTTCTCTCCCTCTCTCTCTCTCTCTTTCTCTTAAAGTATTGTAGACAAGCAGCAGACAGGAACACATAAAGGAAACAAACATTCACTCTAATTTCAGAATTTGAGAGCAATGTTGGAGTGGGTACTAAATTCTTTTCTCCCACCATCACCTCCTCTTAGATTAATTTACCATTTTCAGAGAAGAATTTCTCTGAATGAGAACACAAAGTAACAGGGGAGAGCAGGCTGCTGGAAAGAGCAACTGCCTCTGTCAGAGACAACTTTTGCCTCCTTCACAATTTCGACCAAGTTAACACACTTCTCTGGTCAAAAGTTCGACCATCTGTCATCTCATCAATTCAGTGCACCCTCTTATTTTCAATTTACAGCCATAATTCTATGTCTCTGATTTGTCATCATATAATTATAGGCTTAAATAGGCTGACTCAATAACTAATGCTGCCTGCTGCAAGTTACTCACACAGACCTCATGATAGATCGCAAAGACAAATCAGCAAGTGCTGGATTACAGGGGTACTTTGTTCTTATTATCCGGGCCATGTTCATCACTCATGCTGAAAAATCTTTTGAAAAAGACTATTGTTGTCTTTTCACCCACTGGGTGAAGAAATAATAAATGATGTAGAGAGGTGCCATCTGACTTTTGTTTCCACCCATCATAACAGGCTTGATGTCTAATGTAATGGAAGTATAATGGGACTGTATTCTTCCTTGTAAAAAATGAGGCTAATCATGCCATTTTGACAAGATGGTAATTAAAAGATTATAAGATAAAGGTTGTACAATATGCCTTAGTCTTTGAGAAAACAAGTCAATGAATATTTGGGCTGCAATACTAAGTTGCAGTCAGTCAATTAAATTGACTTTGAGTTGATTAATGTTTGGGTGAATTACTCAAACTTGCCCTTTGTCATTGACATAAAAATGCTGGTTTTAGTTAATTTTGAAGATGAATTGACTTGACTGATGCCTTAGTTTAGCATTATGCCAGCATAGGCTCAGAGGACTCTCAGTTTAACTTCCCTGTTTTCAACATTTTAAGGGGAGTAAATAGAGTCTACAAGGTATTTTTTAAAGTAGGGAGCTTCATACTCTTTTGTGCACTTTTCTACTGTTACCAGCCTGTGATTAGAAGAGATTTCTCTGCCAAAGGATGACAAGTCATCCCTTATTGAGCACTTAATATATGTCAAGTATTTTGCTCATTATTTTAATATATTAAGTAATTAGAACCTCAGAAGAATCTTATCAAACAAGTCTATTATTTACATTTTACAGATGATAGGACTGAAGCTCTGAGAAATTAAGCAGCATGTAACAGCATAGTCCCCACTCTACTCTTCACAATTCAAACCCAAGTCTGTCTGAAATCAAAGCCAATGCATCTTCAATGCTCTGGCTTTTACTCTCACATTACCCCTATCAATGTCCATATACATATTCTGTATCATTTAGTTGTTGGATGAGCGTATCAGGAGAAATAAGATTTTAAGTACAAAGACTTTCTTGACTCAACATAAAGCTTAGTCAGAGTTCTCTTTATTTTAACCTTTGATTGGCTATTTCCTACTCTTCTTTCACAATTCCTAAGCCAGTGTGAACTTCCTAGGGTTTCTTAACCCTATGCTAAATTACCATCTCTTTCTCATACTTCCTATTCACTTTCTTTTAAGTGAAACTTAACAAAGAAAATTAGAATATCTAATTCTCAGTTATACTATACTTTGATTATTTTTGCCCTATGGAAACTGAGCCTTTAAAGGGAGGAGAATCTCGCCCTCTTGCAATCCCTAGGAATTTTATCTCCTGCCACCTGCCTTGATTACCAACATCTTACCCTCAAGGAGCTACAGCTAATAAGATTGGTCAGATTCCAGAATCTTCTGGGGAAGACTTGTGTTGGTGGACAATGTCACAGAGTGTTCAAGGGTGTTCAAATGTCAGCCAGAGTGGTGATCTTTCTGTTGCTTCTTGCTCCACACCTTAAGCTGATATGTTTCTCGTATGTCTCTGTAATTTCTTTTTCAATCACATGGTAGACAGATCTGGGGCTACTGCCCTGGCCATAGATAGGTATTGGGGGAAAAACGTTCTCTCTCTACTCTGATGGCCTTGAACAAATTTCAAAATATGTGGTATTGTTTATCAGAGACCCTAGGCCAGAGTATGGAGCAATAATAGGCCCACAAATAACAAGGTAGTACTCTAATTCTCCATTTGTGGTTTCTTTTGTGTGGTTAAGAAGGTTGCAGACTTCAAGCAGAACCATGGTGTCTGTGCCAAAGTAAGATCTGAGCATTCCTATATCCCCTGGTCACTGAATCATCTAATCATGATCCTCAACCCCCAACAAATCCACCATACACATAAGTTTTGCTATAATGTGGCTGCTATGTTTTGAGTTATGGAGAGAGAATGGAGTTAGAAGGAATCAGAATCAGTGGTGGTCACTTCCAATGTGTAAAATGTGAATTGCTAGAAACAATCCCAGATGAGGCACAGATTTCTAAGCCATGAATCTATGGGATTCCAGGTCCCTGGAAATCAGAAATTCCCTCAAACCAATTTGGTGAACACAGCCCCTGTGCACCAAACCAAAGTCCTGGATGTCCACTCACCCGTGCACTCTGTCCTGCAATGAGCTGGTCATCCTCTGTCTGAACGCTTGTCCGGCTACGTACATCATAATCTTCTTGCTCAAAGTCTGAATCATCCTCTAGTTCTTCTGGGGTCTAAAAATACAGAGGAAAAGAGAAAAATCAGCATACAGATCTCCCTCGACTTACAATGGGGTTAAGTCCCAATAAACCCACTGTAAGTTGAAAATATCATGTCAAAAATGCATTCAATACATTAACCTATAGAACATCTTAGCTTAGCCTAACTTACATTAAACATGCTCAGAACACTTACATTAGCCTACAGTTGTGCAAAATCATCTAACACAAAGCCTCTTTTATAATAAAGTGTGGACTATCTCATGTCATTTATTGAATACTCTATTGAAAGTGAAAAACAGAATGGTTGTCTGGGTACAGAATGATTGTAAGTGGATTGGTTGTGGCTTGGCTAACTGGGAGCTGTGGCCTCTGTGCGTATACAGTAGTAATGGATAACATGCTTTAAGTGCCTTCCATATGCCTATCACTTTTCTAAGTGCTTTACATACACTAACTCACACAGTTTTCTTGACAGTCCTATGATGTAGACACTATCTTCTCCATTTTACACATAAGGAAACTGAGACGTGAGAGGATATACCTTGTTCAGAGTCTTCTAGGGCAGGCAGTTTGACTCATGTACTCGAAACTACCATGCCGTGTTAATTCTAAGAGGATAAACACATTAGGTGGCAACGATGGTGCAGGAAGGGAAAACAGTGCATTAGTGTGACATTCTCTGCTCAACTGTCTTTAGCCAGAAAGCTGATGGTCACCCACAACCTGCCTCCTGGCACATAGGAGCACCACCTCCCAGGGCTCTGTCTTTCAAAAGGAAGAAACAGATCACAGCAGCACTGATGATGCAGTTGCCCATTCCCCATCTAAAAGGGCATATTTTAACTAATTTTGCTGGTTTCTTTGGCTACCTCAGTGTAATTAACCAGGTGTGGTTATTGAAGTCTTGAGATTGGTCAGACAGGCATAAAATGGGGTCCTTGGTGCCAATATCACATTATGCTTAGTAATTTTCCGAGCTTTAGCATATCCCTCTTGTTTTCCTTCTCTCTCACATCAACCTTATTAATATTTACTCAGTCATCTACAGATGTTCAATATTCTTTCATAGGAATATTAAAAGAAAGAGGTTTTGTTCCCATGCTTTATTAACTCAGGCATGGGTGGGGTGGGCAAACCCTGGTTCACATAACTGGTAGTATTTTCATTGTGGACAGAGACAAGAATCTATTCATTTCTCACTCTTCTGGAGTGTGTCAAGGAACAGTTACAGCAAGTTGGTAAATTCTGCTGACAGATGAGACGACAAGATTGTAGACACTTTTCATCATTAGTTTTTGAAAAGGACAGAGAAAAATAAAATGGAAAACCTTACTCAAAAGAAAAAAGGAGAAAATGACAGTACCTATAGTACTGTGTCCAAACATTGCAGTGATTTGCACATTCAGTAGATGAGTCAATGGCAAATGTAACCTGGCAGCATAAGGCTCATAATGATGAGCTTGTATTCAAGCAGCTACAGCTCAGGAGCCAAAATGCAATTTAAAAATGAAAAAATGGCATTATTTCATTTTTTTATGTATAACTGATTCACTTTGCTGTACACCTGAAACTAACACAACATTGTAAATCAACTATACTCCCATAAAAATTTTAAAAACAATAAAAAAAAAAGATAACCTGGATATGGACCCAGGGGACCTGAACATTTGGGGCCTAACTCTGCCGCTGATAGGCTGTGTGTCTTTCACAAGCTACTTAGAGCTTTTCTACCTCCTCACTCATAAAATGGAGATAATAACTGCTACTTGCCCTGCCTGCCTCACAGGATTCTAGGATCAAATATATATGAAAATGCCTGGTAAACAATAAAAGTAAACTAAAGTAATAAGTGATAGTGATCATTATTATGCTTAATAATAAAATATACACCTAGTAACAACAGCTACAATCATCATCATCATCATAGCAATCATTTTTTACTAACCACCATGGGTCAGGCATTCAGCTAAAGGATTTAACACTTACAATGACCTAATGAAATAAATTTAATCCCCATTTTATAGATGTACAAACAGGTTCAGAGTTGTTAGGTAAATTTTCCAAGGCACCACACCTAGCAAGTTGAGGGTTCCAGTGCTTTTAACCATCACAAATACCACCAGACAAATGGATGAGATTAAAATATTTTCTTGTGCCTAAACCGTGCAGCAAACCCATCCAAGCCACCCATATACATAGTTCTGTGCATGTGAAGTTTCCTAATTTCATGTAATTGTGTCTCCTATCCATGCTGTTGTTTTTTTTTTTTTTAACTTATTCATCTTGAGTGTTAATTTCTGACTGGTCAAGGACCTCCACAAATTAAAGGAGACGTGGAAAAATATTGATGGCCTGCAAATAGGCCAGAGATAATTAGACTTGTATCATTAGATAGTGTCATAGGGTAAAAGGAATAGAAAAAATATGCAATTCACTGGACTGGAGGCTGGAGAGTGAAGGTCAAACCTCTCAATTCTGCCCTTATGTGCTCTCAGGGAAGGCCTTTTTATAAAAATAAAGAACCACTTTGACCTACCCTTGGTTCCATGGTTCTACTAATAAAGTATTTGGCCTGTAAAATATCTCCCTTTTAAGAGTCTATCCAATTAATTTGTGCATATTACAGAGCCCAAGTATATCATGTGACTTTTTCAGGGTCACACCACATGTCAGCTGCAATACAAGATCAATCTACCTGCCTCAGTTTCCCAATCAAATGCTCAATCTTCTCTACAACAGCTTCTGTAAAGAAGCAAAATGAGAAAAAGCTGAATAATTTACAGTCATTTCACCAGGAGATGAGAAAAATATAGTAAGGACAATTTAAGTGAACAGCTCAAATGTAAATGTGTTTCATTGGGAGCAGAAAGATGACACAATTTGGCAACTGCAACAGGAGAGTTTGGGGGATGCATGAATAAGGATTTCCCAACAGATCTCTAATCACTGGAATGGACTGGAAGTTAGAAAGCAGAATTAAAGATTTCCTAAAGCCAATATAGAACAAAATCTCCCTCATCAAGACTGATTGGCCACTGGCATCTCTATTCTGTATTACTCAGCTCCTGAGCTAACTTAGCTCCTTTTTTCTGCCCTTACACCATATTTCCTATTCTCACCAGTATAACCAGGATGTTCCACTTAAACTCGTAACTCAGATCATGTTATTGTCCTGCTCAGAAAACTTCAATGGCTCCCATCTCTCATTCAATGGGGTTCTTAGGCCCCATGTGCCATTCTCTCTGCCTGGAACACACTTCCCCTAATACTCTTTTTTTTTTTGCGGTACGAGGGCCTCTCACTGTTGTGTCCTCTCCCATTGTGGAGCACAGACTCCGGACGCACAGGCTCAGCGGCCATGGCTCACGGGCCCAGCCGCTCCGCGGCATGTGGGATCTTCCCGGATCGGGGCACAAACCCGTGTCCCCTGCATCGGCAGGTGGACTCTCAACCACTGCGCCACCAGGGAAGCCCCCTAATACTCTTATGGCTTGTTTCCTCCTCCTTCTCCAAGTATCTTTCCAAATGTCACCCAGTGGCCACCCTTCATAAAACCCACACCCATCCTGTGCTCTATCCCCTTTATACTGCCTTGGTTTTCACATTAACTAGTATGTTATATCTACTTGTTTGTTCTCTGTCTCCCACCAAAGGAATATAAATTCTTTGAGGATTGGAACCTTTGTTATTTTGTTCACCTCTGTATTCAGGGCACTTCCAACAGTAGGACATCTAGTAAGAATTCAACAAATGAATTAAGTCATTAAATGAATGAATGACTAAGATCCAATTACCAAAACTTTAAAAAAATCATACTAAATTATTTTTAATTGAGTTAAGAAATCAAAACTAGGAATGTTATGGAACCATGTTGATAACAGCAATCTATTATAGGTAAATCAGTTTTGTCACATAAGTTGTTTCTAAAGTCTCTTCAATGCTTTATTTTCTAGCTATGACAAATATTCTGACTCCAATCTTTGCAATTTTGATAATATTGCTGACTAATTTAACAAATTCTATCTCATTAATTGATTGTATGAAGATAAATTTCATCCAGAAGTTTGAGGAAGGGAAATATTTCTTGGGAACATACTAAGGCCAGGTCTATACTAGTACTTTATAGCTGCAGTAATATTTGTCCCCATTTACAGATAAGGAAACTGAGGCGTAGAGAAGGAAATTAGCATGCCAACCACCACAAAATAGTTAAGTCATAGGTTCCCAAACTTTATTGCCTCAAAGATTGTCTCAGTAATTTTTTCATGGTGTCTCTAGGCCAAGAAACAAAAGAAAACTAATGGTTCTGCTTCTTAAGCAGTTAGATCATAAAAATGGATTAAGTTGATTGGCCCTAACAATTTAGTGCCTGTTGCATACTGCATTACTTCTCAAACCTTGGAATACAGTTGAACATCCATTGAGCTTGTTTTTTATCACAGCAACCACCAGAAACTCTGCATCACAAATACATGATAGGATCAATATATGATCAAAAGGAATGTACCAACCTAATGTTTAAACTGTGAGCCACCTTCAGCTACTATGTCACACAGTATCTGAGAGATGTTTATGTGTTTCCCTTGACATTTTAAAATACCTTGCAATGCTCCAGTGCATCTTGATGGCCATTTTGGGAGGTGTGAAGTTAAGCTATAGAATCTTATCTGAACCCTGTCCTAAGCCCTATTGTTTCTCTTCCCTGCTTTCAAAAGTTTCATATGCAACCAAATTAATGGGTTCCAATTACAAAAGTTCAACGTACAGATATTTTTTGTCGTGATCATTCTATGAGAAGCAACTACTGTTTTGTTGAATACAGATATTCTGACACCAAGATATTACCATCTTCTAGGCTACTTTAATTTCCAATATTAAATGTTTAACTCCTTGTGTCTTAAATATACACTTGTTCCTCCTTATTTGCAGATTCTTTATTTGTGAATTTGCCTACTCACCAAAGTTTCTCATAATCCCTAAATCAATACTTTTGTAGTTATTCACGAGCATGTGTGTGCAATGTGGCAAAAACTTTGAGTCACCCAACATGCAAATTTCCAGCACAATGTTCTGCTTTCTTATTTCAGCTATTGTACTGTAAACAAGTATCCTTTTTGCCGTCTATTTAGTGCCACATTTTTGCATTTTTGTGCTTTTTGTTATTTCCCTGCTTAAAATGGCTTTCAAGGGTATGTGCTGAGGTGCTGTTTAGCATTCCTAAGTGCAATTAGGTTGTGATGCACCTTCCAGAGAAAATGCATTGGTTAGATAAGCTTCCTTCAGGCGTGAGTTATAGTGTGGTTGGCCATGAGTTCAATGTTCATGTATCAACAATATATATTAAATAAAGTGTCTTTAAACAAAAACATAAAACAATCTAATATATTGAGCAGTTGATGAAATTGTGACCAGAGGCTCACAGGAACCTAACCCTGAATTCCCCCTAGAAGCAGTGTTTCAGTATTCTTTAATTCAGGGTTCACTGAATGTAACTACTGCAAATAATGAGAATCAAATATATGTTGATGTGCCAGATTTGTCTATCCATTTTTTACACTACCATATTAGGGTAATCAGAAAACTCCTATGTAGCTGATAGATCACCAAAGACAAGCCTTGGCAAGAAGCAAACAAAAAAACTGTTTTATGGAACAGAGGCAGAGTTGACCTGCTCCCAAAGAGAAGTATGAACCTGAAAGGTGAGGTTGGAATACAGGAAGGACAAGCTTTGTATGCTTCAGAGGGTTGCCTGGAGCTGGCCTGGAGTGCCTACATACTAACGTCACCATTAAATATGTATTGATTGCTGACAGGCAAGGTGATGGAGAATTTGACCTTTCAAGGTCCTTTCTGCATTTATTTTTGGGAAAAAATTCTTATTTTTCCAAAGCATAATCAATACTTTGAGAGGAAGGAGGCATGGCCAGGTTTGCTGAGAAAGAGCTCTACTTGTCTTACTGTCTTTCTTCCTGACTTAGTGTAATGATTTTCTTTTTAAGCAGACTTAACCATCATACACAGAAAGCAAACCAAGAATTTAAGTACAAAATGAAGCCATTCTGGTGTTGGATGGAGAATGATTTTTAAAATAACAATTTGTACATACTGTACATTTCTCCCTTCCTAAGTTTTAAGTGGTGTGAAATCCATCTGATCAAATCACTTAAAATGTCAAGATGGAGGAATGACACTTCATGTAACAAAGATATGGCATTTTTATCTAAAATTATGGTTTATTACAGGTCATGAATGAATAAATGAATGATGGCTATAAACTTCCTCAGCCTCCCAGATGAATGGTTGTCACAAAAATGTGACAGTTAACAAAGCAGAAAAATGGCAAAAGAGGGAATATGTCTTGAGAATTATAGTAGAATTTAGTGCCAAATGCTTTGAAAACATAATTCTCATGGTCTATTACTTTATTTCACAAGTTAGTATATAATGGGAAAAATATAATTTGTTACAGGCTTAAAACGCTGACTATCCTTCCTTTACTTCTCCTCCAGTTCTCACACCTTTTCTCTCTGTCACTTTCCCATCCGCATAGTTTCTCTTTTTCTTTCCCCCAACACACATAGTATTAAGCACTGTGCCAGACAATGCAACACAGTGAAGGGAAAATAAAAAATACAGTCTTTGCTTTCCAAACTTTCAGTCTAAAGAAGGTAATAGACATTAAAAGAAATAGTGTAACGATTATGATCACAAGCAGAAAGAGTTATAGGTAGCTAAAGAATAGGGTCAGTATTTTTGAGGGAGAAAATTTAGGGAAAGAAGATTTGAGCCAGGTCTTGAAAGATGGTAAGAGTTTGACAGATCTAAAATGCGGGAAGTTAGAAGAACAGGAAATATATTTGACAGTCTCCAAAGTCCAAAGTTGAACTCCACATTGTTACGTATAACTAGTATTGTCTGATACAATTTATGCAATGTGTAGGTGTGTATTATAGAGAGAGAACAATAAATCACAGATACTTCTTCAAGTATTGAGGGACCACACACAGAAAATAAATTGATTGTTACTGTGTTTAAGGGGATGTCAGTTTAGATGCTCAGTGATCACCCTGAGAGAAAGTGTTTCAAGATGTACTCAGCAGTTAACTCATGGTTTCACTGAGCAGCCTCAGAGACAGCTATGGAGGCTGAAGATGGAGATACAGTCTAGGGCTGCCTCATCCAAAATGGTGGCCACAATCTACATGGAGCTATCAAACACTTAAAATGTGGCCAGTGCCACATGTTGAAAAGCTAGTTTTGGATACTTTGAGTAAAAAAAATATATTAAAATTAGTTCATCTGTTTCTTTTTGCTTTATTGACACATCTACTAAGAAATGAAAAATTACAAATGTGCCTCGCATTATATTTCCATTGGACAGCAGGCTTTTAAGATTAGCACCACAGACACATCTTCTCTGCCTCAATCCTAATACCCACAAATATATCTGTGTCATCAATTATGCTTTTGAACATGTATTTAAATTTACTAAGAAAGAGTTCTGTGGCTAAGAAAAGTGTTTGAAACCTACTGTGCCAAATTGTTGATAAGGCAAGGAGAAAAAATATTCTCAACTCATGATGAAATATTGTGCAGTGGTTAAATGGGATGAGGTAAGCTATGTGTCTGCATAGAGATAGAATTGGGTGAACAAAGCAAGTTGCAAATAACACTTATATGAGTTTTAAAATCTGCTGTATTATGTTTTCTAGTGTGTGTCTATATATAATTACTTAGACAATGGTTTGGAAGGCTCACACCTACCTGACATCAAAAGACTGAGGATGGGAAGATAGTAGGGTAGGTGATAGGGGAGGTTTGCTGAAAGATTATTCAGCCTTATTTATAATGTCTTAATTATTTGTTACAAGAAGAAGGTAGCTCTGTATCACTTTATTGTCATTATCAATATCATTATTATTATCATTATCACTGATACTACTAAGCTGGGTGATCTTCATTTCTTTCCATTGCATGGCTTTCTGATTCTAATGGGAAATAGTGTTGGCAATAAGGAATGGAAGGGGCACCCCTAAGTTGGTATCAAATTTAGGCAACAATGTGTGTAAGAAGTAGGCAGGACATCACCCTTCAGGATATTCAGTGCTGATCTAGGCTTGTTGGGATCACTCATCCCTTTATAAGTAAAAAGTCCCCATTGTCTGACTAAATGAGGAGCTAAACAGCTTACCAAGTTAAACTAAATAATTAAAAAACAAAGAGTAAATTCTTTGGGGTCCCTACTAGAAGTTCCATTCAGCTCCGAGCCACAGAGACCTCACATACCCTGATCATTAGCACAGCCTTTCTGATGTCCCGAACGCCATCGTATACCAGGCGAGAAGCATCGATGAACTCATTCTCTTCAAATGGTTGAGGGACGTTGGCACTCAGGGCTTCAATGGCAACCTCCACTTGTTCAGCAAAGCGTGGCATCACTGTGTTAAACAAAGTGAAAAAGAGTGGATTAGACAATCTTTCTTTCATACTCCCTTGTTTCAGCCCTTAGGGAAGATGGCAGGCTCTGGGTATCCCAACATTTCAATGAAGCTGTGTGCCTGCCTGTCCATTTTGGAGTGGATCCAGTTTAGTGATCTTTGTGCCACTTACCTTCAGCAAGGAAAGCAAACCGTTACTCCTTGAATGGTGATGGTATGCAACAGAGCAAGTTTTTGAAACCTGCCTAAGGTAGTGTGGAATAGTGTATGTGAGTCCAGGTTTCATGTTATCCTGAGTTGAGTTCCAATTCTGCTAGTTCCTAGCTGTGAAACCTTGGCCACATTTTTTTAACTCTTCTAAATCTGTTTCTTTGTATATAAAATATGATAGTAAGCTCTTACCTTGGGGTTCAATGCGATAATGCATACAAATGCACTGGATGACATCTGGCCTTTAGAAAGCCTCAATAAATATGGACCTAACATTAAATGTTAAAGTCATAGCTGGTTGAATAGCAGACTTTAATCTATGCTGTTTCATAGTAAAATGTAAATGAAATGATCCAATCCATTCCACTTCTATCTGGAATGCAGGCAGAATGCAATCCATTCCACTTCTGTCTTGAGACACTGGAGGTGGGGAGATGGCTGTGGAGGGAGACTTGTGAAAAGACTGTGTAAGAGGGGAGATGGAACACCCAGAATATTCCATCAGAAAGGCTATGAAAAGAGACCAATGGACTCAAGGATAATTTGATTTTGTTCCATTTTCCCAGAACTTTGTTGATGTGCAAGAGGATACATATGAACATTTTAAAATGTGGGCACCTCTTTCCTTAAATAAGGACAACTACATACACAGTGGAAGTTTGTGGAAAGTAAACTTAGTGGTTACTTAAAAAATGCTGCTGATTCACTGATTCTCAAAAATTATAATACAATTTTTTCAGCTGTTATCTTGTAACAATCAATTCATATGGCAAAGGAAAGCCAAAAGCACAATTCTTTTTATTTACAAGGACAATAAAATAGAAATGTCATTCATCTATTTCCATTTCTGAATTTTCAGGCCTGATTCATCGTTATACTCATTTTCAAAGTCTGTGGATGCTTTAACATCCATTCTAATCCCTAGTGGGAGAAACTCTGCTAAATTACTTTACTCTCTAGGGTCAGAGTATTCAAGATAAAATATTCCTTAAAAAATGTATTTCTACTAGGAAAAGTCAAATGTTATTTTTTTAAAAAAAGGAGGGTAAGAGGAAAACAGAGTAACCACTCTTTCAACAGAAATTATCAAAACCAAAGCATGGCAAGGGGTGAATTTCCTTCTGTGAGTAAATTGCTATGAATGGTTCTCTATAGTACTTGAATTTTTCATTTGGGCCTTTAAACTGCTTTTATATGAAAGGAATTTGGAAGACATTTAGAATATTGTTGCAAATATGAATCAAATGAAAATATATTTCTAAAACCCACCACATTAAGCTAAGATCATTTCAGCTATACACTTGTGGTGGGAATAAACTGTTTTACATTTCTAAATAATCTAGATAATTGAAACATCTCCTTAAGCATGAAAACATTTTTGTATGTGTCATTTTCACATGAGTATCTTTCTTAAGTGAAATTACAAATGGCTTTCCTTTCCTAAATTCAAAATTCTAAATAATATTAATTCCATTTGATATCTAAGCTGCCATAATGACCATCAACAATTTTACAGATGTATATGATAGTATCTGTAGCACTTAGCTACACAAATTTTTGTCCCTTTTTTATAACTGATAAATGACTGGTACTCCTCCATGTATGTAAGATAAATACTCTTACAAATCAATAAGGAAAAAATAGAAAAATAGACAAAAGTTTAGAAAAGGCAATTCACGAAAAGGAAATCCCATATTATTGATAAATACATAAGATGCTTGACTTCACTAATGAGTGGAAAAATTGCAATGTAAATAATGAGATAGTTCATACCTGTTGGAGGATGAGCAAACAAATTAAAACTTAAAATATTCGTCTTATTGAGCATGTGGAAAAAAGGGAAACCTTCTACTATAGATGGAATGAAAAATGGGAACATATCATTTTGGCAAATGCTTTGTCAAAATCTAGTAAAATGATGCTATCCAGAGCCAGTCAGTGAGTTGCAAAATTAGCTAGGGCATAGCCAAATGCTGACTTCTGAGGAGATACTGATTAGGAGACTGAGTACACTGGGGGCACAGGAATGTCTGTGTCTCTAGAGTTACAGTTGTTTTTTGTTAGGTTGAATATTCCAAGAGTTAATAATAACAAGAGTTACATTAAACCTGAGGATAATAACTGCTTTAAGGGAGCTCTTTCAACTGACTCTAACCCAGACCTATTCTGAGTCTTCTAACTCAGGGCAGAACCTCTGTGATCTGTGCACCCCAGGTTCACAGACTATATATATGGATGAGAGAAAATGAACTTAATGATGTAAATCAGGAAATAGCCAGTATATTAAATCGAGTAAGTCCTAAGGTCTAAATGTTTACTGGGAACAGAAAGCTAAAAAGATATGTCATTTGTGAGAAATTTTAAAATGCACAAGAATACTGTGCATAATTTAAACATATACTCATTTTTATTACACATGTTATGAAAAGATGTATGTAACCTTAAGTTATAGTGGTTACCTTTGAGAGAAGAAGGAGAGGCATGGAATTAGGTAGAGGTCTTAAGGAGGCCTCAGGTGTATCTTATTTTTGAAATAAATAATAATGTGAATCAGATATTGCCAAATAATATTTGTTATACCTTGGAGTACAAGCTGAGCGTCAGTTACATGAGTCTCTGTTCCTTTTGTATTTTTGAATCTTTTCAAAATTCAAATTTAAAAAGAGATTAACATAATACCCTGAAGGCTTTATTTCTCCTTATAGAATAAGGCTCTGAAAAAATAAAGTTCTAGCTCATGCCCAAACATAATAGAATCCAATTTGATCCATAGTATTAAGTGAGGAAGACCCTCAGGAATGTTGACTGTGATCAAATGCTTAATATTCCACTAAGACCCACCAGCTGGAAAGCTGAGTCGAGTAGTCCCTATCCACTAGACCGTCCCAGTGAAAACCGTTGATGAAGTCCAAAAGGGAAAGTGGGGTTGTGTTGTTTTGTTTTATTTGTTCAAGGTCACCCCGAGGAAGAGCTGGGGAAGAGGAAAATACAGGAATTGACATGCTCTCTTTCTCCACTCTGCACTGATTCTCTCAAGGGAGAGAGAAGAAAGCTAAACTCTAAAGGGACCATTCTCATAAGGGATGCTCTGGGGCCCAAAACATATCCAGTACTACTCTGAAACCCCAAGTTTGGCAGAGGGCATTCTGTTTGCTCCAGCACGGAATACAGAATCTCTCTTGGGAGATTTAGGAGGTGCGGTTTTTGAAGGAACAACAGTGTTGTGGATGTGGCATTGTCAGAAGAGGCAGAAAGAAGAGCTTGGAAGAGAAAATACCATCAATTTTCCAAGGAGGAAAAATGGTAGAGGAAGTGGTGTGGAATCCTTACTTTTCAAATAGGGGCTCAAAGGGCAGTTTAGCATTAATATTCCAATGACCTTATTTTACTCCTCAAGCTGATAAAACCTAGAACTTGAACACATTCCATTTGATATTTATTTATTATAACTGACAAGACATCCATTTCTCTTACCACAAGTCAGTGTTTTTCTGGGTCTGACCCTTAAGGAAATTTTCTTCCATGCTCTGTTCCTAAGTGCATTCAATACTTATTTATTTAGGGCTTGGTCAACTGCTAAAACTCTTTAATCAACATACCTTTGCCCTCCACATTGGTGTTCTCTTTCCTGTTTTAGTTTTATCCTCTCTGGTTTTTAAAGTGATAAGACAGAAAAACAAAAGTTTATAGAACAATGATCCATCCTGACAGAACCTAAGATGTTAGTTTAATTATGAATTCTTCCAACACTTTAATAGGGCTTGAAAAATGAAATACCCTCAAAGTAATACTGAGAAACAGTCTCAAAGTACTTCAAATATGATGCTGATTCTACCTCCCCCTAATTAGGACAAAACACAGCGTTGCCTTTGTGATTCACACATTGTATATTAATAGAATTTCTGATATAGGATTATATAAATAGAAGCTTCCTTCTACTTTACGAATTACATCCAAAAATGTAGACACTACTTTACTGTTATTTATCAGAAATCCTGGATTGCTCTTAATAGCTTATGTCCTGAAGGGGTGATCAAAGTTGGAAATAAACTTTTAAATTCTCACTGTACTTTTGTATGCAGAGTGCACACTAGGCTACAGAATGATGATATTCCAGGAGTAATGAAATCAGAGTTAAGAATGCATATAAAAATCAAGGTCGCCTATTCTAGTGTTGATCAAGATCCTAAAACAGAGGTGAGGAAGATCTGCACTGAATCTTCCTGAGGGACTTCAGAGGTGAAATTTTAGAGCACAAGGTGAGTAAAATGAACAAAACATTGTGCTAAAGATGCAAATAGGACTGCCGACAGCCATAAGAACCGAATCCAAGGTTAAATAGAGGCAGTAGAAATGACTAGCCAACCAACTCCATTGCCTCCGAGTAACCACCTAAAAGGTCCATGCCCTGCTGTAAATGTTCCAATGACTTCTTTTAATATAGAGAGGACTATAAAATCTCTTTATCAAGATATAAACACAAACATCTGACACCTGACTATAATTCCTATCTGTTTCTGTCTTCCCACTTATTCTTACATATATTCAAATGTTCCAATTAGACTGAATTACTTCTATGTCTTCAAATATGACAGAGACACACCATGTCATACCATGTCCATGATCAATTTATTCTCTCCTACTAAAATGTACTTCTTTCTTTGCCCCTGGTGAATACCTCCTCAATCTTCAACAACCAGTTTAGAATTGACTGCCATTGTGAAGCCTTCCTTAATCCCAAGACACTCCAAATTTGGCCATTCTCTACAATTTTATAACATCCTAATTATGCCTGCAATATTATAGTACTTAGTACACTGTATGAGGATTGTCTGCCATTTCTGTATGTCAGCTGTTTCCCACAGGAGTCACTTTTAGGCAGAGACCATCTCTTCTTCATTCATTGCATCTTAAGCCCTTATTATGCTTCTGGCACAGCTATATCCAGCTGGGAGAAGGATGGGAAGTGAAAGAATGGGAAGTAAGAAGGAAATAATTTGTCACCAAGTATTTCAGGGACAAAATGAGCAGTATCACATTCAACATACTAAGTCGCTCTCTTTCTGCCCATCATTTCTTATTAGTTCAGTAATTTTATTAAAGATCTTCATGAGTCATTAACCAAGTTATTAGTGGGCATTCTAGTTTTGGTCTCGAGAGACCTTTCAAAAACCTGAGCTCAGAATCATTTCAGGACCACTTGAGTAGAAGCTTCACCACTGAGCACGGAGAAAGATTTATTATTGTATACTTGACTAGTTGACCAAAGCCAAACTAGCATATCTGCATGCATAGGGGTCATCCAATTGTGACGGTGCAGTCAACCAACATGCTTTCTTGAGTGTGTTCCTTACACAAATTTTATTACTGAGGATAAAAATGAAAAAATAGACAAGGCCTCTGTTCTAGAGAAAGAGCCAGTCTAATAAGTGTTAATATAAAATAGAAAAATAAGAATGAGAACATTTGGAAATAATCTAAAAAGAATAAAATATTAGGACCGGTATAGAATTGTGGCCAATTCCAGTACAAGAATCAGTATAACCACACCCTCTCTATTACAAATAGATATGATGCTTCCATTTTAATAGTTGAAGTTAGGCAGAGAATTAGGTGTTAATCAGAGTAACTGGAGCCAGAAAGTATTAATTTGGGGAGACTCTGTGGGGGCAACTCGAGTATCCCCCTACATCAGGAAAATACTACTTGATGATGTTTCTGTAGGTAATGGATTCTTTCCTATAAATGGTTTCTATCAGACATTTCTAAGCAATTTTATTCAAACAGCCCCCAATTAGATGTCAGGTTAAGAGAAGAGAATATAAAAGAGAGAATGATGTAAACCATCATTCAGGCCTGAATTTGGCCAGAAGAAAGTCTGACTGGCATTTACAAGACTCTGTGTGTACCTTGATAGTTCAGCACATCCATGAAGCGTCATCAATTAGAAAGGAGCCTGTTTGAGTCTGAAGCTCCAAGTCTTACTAGTGCAGAAGTAGGAACTAACACAAACTGAAGCTGTAACACATTTGTTGCTTTGGTAACACTCAAAAATGATGGAGGACAAACCATAGCCACTGGTCATTGTTTCATATTGATTCAGTAACTTTAGTAAAGAACTTCATGACCTATAATTAAGTCATTAGAGGATGTTCTAGGGTCCCCCCATCCCAAACAGGGACCTTTCAAAATCTTGAGCTCAGAATTCTTTTTAGAGCTGCTTATGTTTCTACCTATTGAACAAGAAATAATCAAATGGATCTATAAGTCTACCTCATGAACAAGGGCTATTTCATTACTGTATGTCATTTATAGACCCATGCACTCCCAATAGATGTAGAGGCTTTCCTACAAGTACAAGAGTGGCCATAATCTTGTTGAAACACTTGGCTAGCATTTCTTGCATTATCCAGACCTTTACTTCTTGATTTTGCACACTCACTCTAATACTGGTTATGATTTTCATCACTACTCAGCTTCTCCTGAGATTAAAGTTTGAATCTCTGGTACTAAGTCAAATGAAATGTTCCCTAGTAATGTCACTAGATTATTTCTTCTGTTTGACATGTACACTGTTACCTTTGAATTATGTACTAGCTTTGTCTTGTTTCTCTGTACAATTTCTCAAATCTGTCCTTCTCTGCTCCAACTCTCCTCTCCAATCACCTTGTGCCAATCTTCGGTTTTTTTTCCTCACTATCTAGATCTGTTATTACCCTCTCCCCTCCTGGCCAGATACTGCATAGCTCTATCTAGACACAATGGAAGGCACTGCACGAAGAAATAGGTACATTATGGCAGAAATTAAACATGTCCCTGTTAAATCCATGTTGTGGGATCTGTTCATATGTCTTAATATTCTATCCTAATTATGCTAGTCATCACCCTTTTTGTTTGTCCCATCTTTATGCATTTGCAAATATGTATATGTGGTAGTCAGCCTCTGAGATGGGCCATTCTTTCCTGGTATTCATGTCCTTGTATGATCCTGTCATCTTGAAAATGGGCTGGAACTAATGACTTGCTTCTAACCAATAGAATATAGAAAGGGGGGTAAGGTGTCACGTTGGTAATTAGGTTACAGAAAGGTGCTGGCTTCCCATCTTCCTTGCCTTTTCTTGCTCTCTCACTTGCTCACCCTGATGGAAGCCAGTTGGTCTATGGAAAAGCCTCCATGGCAAGTAATGGAGAGGAGCCTCTGGTGAACAGCCAATAAAGAATTGAGGCCTTACGTCCAATAAGAAGTGAGCAACTGAGGCCTTTCAACAACAATGTGAGTCGGCTTGGAAGTAAGTCTTTCACCAATCAACCCTTGAGATGACTGCAGCCCTGGCCCATAACTTGACTGCATCCTTGTGAGAGATCTTGAGGCAATGCCACCCAGCTAAGCTGTGCCGGTCTCCTGACCCACAGAAACTATGAGATAGTAAATGTTTGTAATGTTCATCCATTAAGCTTTGGTGTGATTTGTTACACAGCAATAGCTAACTAATAGAATATGCTATGCCAGAAGCAGAAATAACAGTAAAAATAGTCAGAAAGACATATTAAAATTTCTGTTCATTCATTTGTAGCAGCTATGCTGGCCTAGGTTTCTGGTATGTTTATTGCACTCAGGCAGAAGCTTAATTGAATCTTGATATTTGATTATATTTATTTACAAGTTAACCAGTTTGAGCCTCAGTTTACACAAGTGTAAAACAGCTGGCCTTCTGGTTTTACATAAGGTTTAAAAATAATACATTTTACAAATTTTATATACAATTTTAAATATAAACATAGGTAGTACTTAGTCACTGGGGATAAAGTGGCAAATAAAATAAATATGATCTTGCCTTCAAGGGATTAAAAAGTGGGATGTATGTAAGATGCTTCCCATTGTGCCAAGCACACAAGATTCACAGTAAATATTTCTTGTAATTGTCATCTTCACACCATGACCCTTTGTATCTACCCATCCACGCCCCCTTTTTCTTTGTTTACAGCTGGAAAAATCATCCGGTCTCCTTTGGATGGAGCTTGGAAGTACAACTACGTACATGATTCATCACCAAAAAGTGGGCCTTGTGGGAGTGAAGTAAACTGAAAATAGCATACAAATTAGTGTTGAAATCTCTGAAAATTGGGAAGTTGGTACAATTTATCTAAAAACTGAATTTCCCTGCTTTTATGCTCTTCTCTCTCCTTGGCAGGACTACATCATCTTTCTGATGGTTTTGCATTTTTAATAATGAATTCCCTATGAAATCTGCCCTCAGGACAAGATTTTATAAACTCACTGCTAGAATTTTCATTTTATCTTCATTGCCAAGAAAGCCAGTGTTAAACACTGTATTACAGTATGACCTCACCAGATCCATGAAGAAAGGAAACCTTTAAAAGTTAGAGACTTTACCAGAAAGCTCGTAACTGGAAAAAAAAAAATCAAACCCAGCTTCCCTATCTCAAATTAGACACTATTTCTAAAAAACCTCTCAGCTTAACCTAATATTCTTGTGAAAGTGTTTTCCTTCTACCTCAAATACATACTACTATTTTATATTAGCTGATTGATTGGATGTGAATCTTGAGTAAAGTATCCCCAAATGCCTTTTAAATGTGGAGGAGGGAGTATGGAAATAATATTTAAACTCTCTAAATTGAAATCATTCTCTGTCTAGGCCAGTGATATACTAGCTTTCACTGCAGCTTAATCTACTCCCTTTTCCCTGGTGACTATTTGTCAGCTGTTTTTACCTCTCTAGACAACCATCAGCATCCTCCTGGCTAGTCCTAATTCTTCCATGCTGTGTATATTCTTGGACTTTCTTTCGTCAGAGTCAGTCATCTGTTCCCTCTGTGGGAGTTCCTAAAGGCTGCCATTTTCATAAACTCATGTTTGGAAAATTATAATGTACATTTCAAACATCAAAATCAAACTCAAGCTCCAGAAGGCCATACATAACCCATGAGCTGAATTGTTTGATGAAAGATGAAAAAGGACTGCTTAGAAGAAGGAAAAAAAATCTTCTAAATTCTGTCCACGATAACTACCCTAAGAGAATCAGGCAGCATGCATCTGCTTTTGTCTAGACACAAATTCCTTTCCCCAGGGAAAGAAAATGCTTGCTTGGAAAGTTCTTACATTTTAAAATCAGCATTTCAAAAATAATCACAAATCGTTTATAAGTTAAGAGGAAAGGATGGCACATTTCATTCTGAAACTTAAGGAATGAGTAAAGAACTGAACATGATGCTTTATTTAGCTTAGAGTGTTTGTAGAAACCTAGCTTGATAAATAGTTAATTTTGGCATCAGTGAGATTTTAAATTTTAAGATGTAATAAAATAATTGCTAGGAATTTATTGCTCTTAGTTTCAAAGATTCTGATCTTGATCATTAAACGTGCAATTTTTAAAAAGGGAAAACCCCTAAAATAAGGTATTATTCTATGTCAGTTATGTTTTTTATTTATATTAATAAACATTTTTGAGCTTCAGCTCTCATCAAGGCTGGAGGAAATGAAGAGGTAGTCTCAGACCTCAAGGGGTTAAAATTAAATTAGGAAGCAACACACACACACACACACACACACACACACACACACACACTCCTGGATAGAAAATAGAAGGGGGACAGAGAACAGAGAGGTACCTTAAGACAGAAAAATGGGCAAACACAGAATTTGTAACACCTGGTAGGACCTTAATGAGTGACAGTGAGTAATGGGGCACAGAGGAGTGGGATTGGCTGGTATGGTTACAGAAGACTTCGCTTCTTCTCTAGGAAGAAATCAGCTAGTGTTAGAGAACAGGTAAAATATAGAAAGGCAAACCAAGTGGGGAGGTAATTTTGGGGTCAATTTGACAGGAATATCCAGAATCTTTCTGGTTCTTATGTCCATATGTTATCCCAGCTACAAGCATAGTTTCTTATTTTTCCTAATCAAACTATTTCTGGAATATTCTAATGATGTTCCCATTCAAGTGATTGTTGACATATTCTTCCTTTCTTTGATTCCAACACCTATTGCTGACGTGGTAGGGATTCTGGGTAAAAGGAACTTACTGCTGCCTCACTTGTGCCCAGTTAATACACCCTGGCCACCAATTCCTGTGGACCCCAGGACTGGCCCTTCTGCCATTCCATGGCCACTACCATGGATGATGATCCCTCATATCCTTAAGTGACAAAGAAGTATCATGTCCTTTGCAGTCCCCAGGATTCTGAGTCTATGATGTGACTCACACAGAACTGGAAATTAATGTCTTCCTTTTAGTTTTACTTTGAAAATTGAGCACTAGAAAAGTGCTGTTTCTTCCACTATGTTGCTCCATAAATGTGTAATTGTGAGCCTTCCTATATCCATCCTATCCCACCTCCACTTCCATGTTAGAAGTTTATTATCAGGCTAAAATTGTTTCTCTTGGGACTTCTCTGGTGGTCCAGTGGTAAAGAATCCTCCTTCCAATGCAGGGGATACGGGTTCGATCCCTGGTCAGGGAACTAAGATCCCACATGCCGCGGGGCAACTAAGTCCACAAGTCACAACTACTGAGCATGCACATCTCAGTGAGAGATCCTGCGTGCCTCAACGAAGATCCCGCATGCCATAGCTAAGACCTGAGGCAGCCAAAAAATAAAAAATAAATAAAATAAAATGATGAAAATAAATAAAGTAAATACATATTTTTTTAAAAAAGAGTTTCTCTTATTTTCCCAAGTTGTATTCTTCTCAGGTGGTTCTTCAGCCTCTCACGCTGAGAGAGGTGGTCATGTGTGAATTCTAGCAGAACATATTACTTACAGACAAGCCAGTATAGAGAAGATATTTTCATATTTCTGCACGGCCAGGGCTTTCTGAGCAAAAATGACTGGTAACCTGGTTCAAGGTATGACTCAATATCAGTCCTAAGATGGTGAAATAATCTGGAAAGAGATTTATGGGTTTATCCTCCCAGAGATAGGTGTTTACATTTCAAAAGGGAATAAAACCAGGAGCCACTCATTTATATTCTAAAGGGTGGTAACAACCTGGGGACCTTTCCTGGAGAGAGTTCATTAACATTAAAGAGTGAAGGTTTTTCTCTCCCTCTCAGGAGGGGAGGGAGACAGCTGAGCACCAATTGCTATATAAACTCTCACGTTCATAATTTCGTGGTTCTTCTCCTGTAGTATGGACCTCCTTCATGTGGGCAGACTTTATCTGACTTTATCACACTGCCTTGAGAGGTAGAATGAGGTATAGGGAACTGGCAACGTTATTGTTACTAAGAAAGAAGTTTGTTCTCTGAGCAAGAAACCTTGCATTTGCATTCAGGATAAAACAAATAAATATTGATATTAAAAACCATCAGCCAGATCTGTACAATACTTCAAGTATGTAGGTTTCAGGCATATGGAAGAGGCTTTGAGACAAACTACATGTTGCCTGTTTAAGGACTATTAAGTGAATGAAATTTCCTTCTCGTTCCTCCTACACTTCTTACTTCCCACCTCCATGACTAGCACAACCACCACTTAGTAAGACATTTCCTCCATATTGCAATCATTTTGACCTTTCAGGGGGAAATAAAATACTTTACACCAATAGTAAGGGTTATATTAAAATGTATTTATAATATATTACGAAGTCTAGGCTGAACTGAATCTCAGTCATTACAACTTTTGTGGAAATTCATTACTTTCATAATTTAATTTCAAGGTCAGTCACGGAGAAGTGACAGACTGTAATAGTCCTTCCTATCTCTAATATCTAATATTTCTGTCTTCCCAATAATCTGTCCTTACTGCCTTCTTCTGATATTGATCTTACTTCTGTCCATACCCCTTGCCTCTGGTCACGGGGATAGGCAGGTCACCCAGACATGTCCAATGATAAAACGTGATCCCGCTAGCAACAGAAATCAGTCCAAGTGAAATAAGCATACCCCCAAGTGGCCAAGAAGATTGCTCTTCTTTGATGTGTAGAAAGTAGGAGGAAAACAGGCATCTCTACTTATCCTGGAATCTTGAGCTATAAGCCTAAGGCTGCTGCTAGTGGACATATTCTCCACTGAAAAAAAAGGTCATATCTTAATTTTTCATATTAATTTAATCAATGCATACATATTAAAGGCTAATGATGTGATAATACTTGTCTAGGCCCAAGGCACGTACAGGAACACCTGCCTCTAGAAAGTGACAATCTATCTGTGGACCATTGACACTGAAGAGGACGTACTAAATGTCAAGAGACTCATAGAAATAGATCCCTGTTGTCTCTAGCTGAGACTTGAGTCAGGTCTTAAAGGATAAGTTCAATACACAGATGTAGAGGAGGAGGAGAAAATGGGGAAGATGATAGGAAGGAGAGTGGGGACAGCATGGATGTGTTTTAACTGGAAAATAATAAATACACTGGTCCAGGTGGAGCAGAGGGTTTATACAGAGGATTCATGGGCAGTGGTTGTCCATGTTGAGTGCAGTCATAAGGAAGTCAAGAAACAGTGAAGCATATATCCCAAAATCAATAATATTGACCATACTTGGATGATGAAACATCAGGCAATACATGAGAAACCTGAGGCTCAGGGGCATTAACTAATTTGTGTAAAGTCACATTTAGAAGTCAAGGAATTGAGTTCTTCTGATTCCTTACATGGATTTCATCTATACATTGTACTGACACAATGGTACCCCTCATTATCATTTCTAGTTTGGGTGCTTTCTATTTGTTCCTCTTACTGGGCAAAATACATAGGAATGCTGTAAAAAAAAAAACCTCTTTTATGAAAACTTTACATAACAGAAGCATGAAATTACAAATTATACCATCTCTACTAAGAGAAAGAAGTCAATCTGAAAAGGCTACATACTATTTGATTCCAACTATATGACATTCTAGAAATGGCAAAACCATGGAGACAGTGAAAAGATCAGTGGTTACCAGGGGATTGGGAGGGGGAGAGGGATGAATAGATGGAGTACAGTGAATGCTTAGGACAGTGAAAAATACACTGTATGAAACCATAATGATGGATACATGTCATTATACATTAGTCCAAATATAATAGAGTATACAACACCAAGAGTGAACCAAAATGTAAACTATGAACTTTGCGTGATTATGATGTGTCTGTGTAGGTTCATCAATGGTAACAAATGTACCACTTTGGTAGGGGATGTAGATAATGGGGGACACCATGCATGTTCAGAATCAAGGGAATTGATTCAGAACCATGGGAAATCTTAGTAGCCTCCCCTCAATTTTGCTGTGAACATTTAACTGTTCTTTAAAAAAAAAAGTCTTGAAAAAATTTATACCATCTGTTTGGCCCACATGTTCTCCAAAATAATGGAATTTTCATTTTCATTTACAAAGTGCTTAATATCAGAACGCTCACTAAAAAGACTTTATTTTTTTCTATTCTTTTTGGGTTCCCTCTGAAGAAAGAACTGCTGGCATCTCAAAGATCTCTCAACCTGATGATACTGACATTGCCACAAATTTGCGTCAGCCATCAAATTTACAAAAATGGCATTTCAATGTAATCTGTTCTGTGAAGAATGAGCTATTTTAAACATAATATCATTGAATGTACTTTCAGGCCCCTCAACTTTCCACAGCAATCTGACTTTGCAAATGAGATCTCTAAAAATGGGTCTCATTGGGTGCACTCACTACCAAGCTATCGGCAATTTGTTATAATTCAGGTTTTATTGAAGAGCCCATCAAATATGTTAGTATTTAATTAGTCTGATGTACATCAAGTTTATTGTGCTTTCATCTGCCTAGATTAGTTTTATAAAAAATAAATAGGTAAATTTTTATGTAATGTTGCCCTAGAATTTTAACATACTAATAATCCACAAAATTGTGTTTTCAAATTAACTTAGCATTCATATCAAAACAAAAAGCACTCTTCAAAAAATTTTACTTACTCTTTACTAAGTAAAGTAATTTATGGAAAATTAACTACAGACTGTTTCATCACTCTTTGGATCTCTCTCAATTTCTAGCCTCTCAGTGAATGTAAAGTGGGAGTTCTCTCTACAGAGACCCACCCCTGCATCATTTGCATGTTTAAACAGAGGTTGGCCTGTATTTGAAAACCCCATTAGCAGCAAAGTCTGGTCTAGTCAAGACTTTTTGAGCATTCTGCCCCTTTTTTATCATGCTTGGTAATAGACTTTCACTCCATTCCCTTCACCGTACCCTATGGCCATCATGCAGAGGCTCCATTTAGTCTTGTTTAAAGTTGCTCTTATTTTGGAATATTATTTCTCTTGTGGCAGTTATTTTCCATGGGGGTTATTCTGTCCACCCAAGAACATCTAGCAATGTCTAGAGACAATTTTGATTGTCACAACTTGAAGTGGGAAAGGGAAGAGGTCCTATAAGCATCTAGTGGGGTAAGTTCAGGGATGCTGCTGAGCACCCTTAATGCACAGGACAGCTGCCTCCACCCCAAGAAAGAATTACCAAGACTCACATGTCAATAATACAGAGGTTGAGAACTTCTGCCTTAGGGTCTTTAACAACTCAGATATAAAACTGGGCAGAACCTGTTATGTTGGTGGCAAGACAAAAGAAAACATGATGCTTTGTCTTCCATGTCCTGGACTCTTCCTTTTTTTTTTTTCTTCTTGTCACCTTCCACTCCTTGCCCACTGCTCCGTGTTCTCTCCTCAAAATAAAATGTACTCTCAGGACAAAGTTTGATAAACTTGCATAAAAAAGTGACCAATTCAACGTTGCACTAAGATTTTTTTTAAAAAATCAGAAGCAAAATGTTAGCCCAAAGGTAGAAATTTGGGTATTAGTGATCTGTATAGGAGATTTTATTTGAAGGACATAGCCCTCCTTAGCATAGCCAGACACTGACAAGGGGACTAATCCATTTTATAAAATCTATATAACCTACAAAACTCTGCATAACCATAATCACAGAACTGATCTTATGTTCTTCCTCAGACTCCATGTGTGTAGTACATCCCCCAACAATACTAATTAGCAATGAGTGAATTTTAACAGCTAAAGCTTTTTTTTTTTTTTTAGCTTGTTTCTCATAGAGAAATTTCTTACTGAGAAATGTTAGGTATTAAGCCACCATATAGATCACACATTTTAAACCTCATTTTCCACATGTTCAGATGACCAGTGCGATTGTGACAGAGCACCATCCCTTCTCTTAAGCCCTGCTGGCTTCAGAGCAGAGGCATTCTCCCTCCATGAGGAATCCATGCGTATGTCAATTGTTCTACTCACAGCTAAAGTTTTTTTTCTTTTTTTTTTAATAAATTTACTTATTTATTTTTGGCTGCATTGGTTCTTCGTTGCTGCGCACTGGCTTTCTCTGGTTGCAGCTAGCGGGGCCACTCTTCGTTGTGGTGTGCGGGCCTCTCATGGTGGTGGCTTCTCTTGTTGTGGAGCACGGGCTCTAGGCACACAGGCTTCAGTAGTTTTGGCACGCAGCCTCTAGAGCGCAGGCTCAGTAGTTGTGGCACATGGGCCCAGTTGCTCCGCGGCATGTGGGATCCTCCCGGACCAGGGCTCGAACCCATGTCCCCTGCATTGGCAGGCGGATTCTCAACCACTGCGCCACCAGGGAAGCCCACAGCTAAAGATTTTGCTTTCATTTCTTTGACAACCTCTCTACTTACCCATAAAGAAACCATATTGTTCCTGTTTAGGAAAGAGAAGAACCACTGGGGACAGAAGCAAAATTATTTATATACCTTGTATATTTTAGTTCTTAGCCCACTAATATCTACTTTTCCTTGACATGTATTCCATTTTCTACTAGTTATTTATAAACTGTTTATTTCACTCTCTTCTACCTGGCTTCTTTCCTAGTCATCTTCAATAGATGCTGAAAAATAGAAAGAATCTAAATGTCTTGCTTATCTTTTCTGTTCAATTATGAATTGGATGTGGACATCAGAATCAGGAAGGCGACTTTAGTTAAGTACCCCAAGTATTCAATCACTGAAAAGAAGGGCTGAGATGAGAATTTTTAAAGATCTGTAAATTGACAAATAAGAGCAAAATCTTCATTAGCAACAACAATCAAGGATGGATTACTCTGTTTCACTGATTTTTTTTTTTCAGTTAAAAGAACTTCAACCAGAATATTATTTACATTTCAAGACTTTGGGTGAAAATTATGTTAAAATATTTCCATCAGCTAGGCACACTGCCTTTGCCTTTATGTCAATTTTGACCCAATGGGCACCACTCCTTCTATTTATTAAAGCACCCCAAGGCTCAATAAGAAAGAAAACTAAAATGTCTCTTGAACAATGCTGAAGTCTTTGTGTGCACAAAGTCGCCTATAAGTTGGCAATATGCTCTGCATGTCATCTGTGGCAGTAATCATTCCAACCAGTCATGAGTTGAAACTTCTGACACTCTTCACTCAGTGTCAGATCCAAGGAAATGCTGCTATGTGTCAGATAAATCACAGGAAGCTGAGAATTTGTAACAAAATCGAGGTAATGGGCCAGGAACTGAGAGCTCCAAAAATGTGACAGTTTCCTTAAGGGTGAAAAAAAAGTCCTTAAATTGGAGAGTAAAATAACTGTTTCTAATTATTCCAAATGAGAAAAGAAATACTGTATGGCTTGCATTGTGTTGCTCTACTGAATGCAAAGGGCAAGCCTATTTGAAAAAAAAAAAATAGTGCTGAATTTCAGCTAATTACAATGTGGATATAGCATATTATTATTATTTTTAACATCTTTATTGGAGTATAATTGCTTTACAATGGTGTGTTAGTTTCTGCTTTACAACAGAGTGAACCATCTCTACGTATACATATATCCCCATATCTCCTCCCTCTTGTGTCTCCCTCCCACCCTCCCTATCCCACCCCTCTAGGTGATCACAAAGCACTGAGCTGATCTCCCTGTGCTATGCAGCTGCTTCCCACTAGCTATTTTACATTTGATAGTGTATATATGTCAATGCCACTCTCTCACTTTGTCCCAGCTTACCCTTCCCCCTCCCCGTGTCCTCAAGTCTATTCTCTTCGTCTGTGTCTTTATTCCTGTCCTGCGCCTTGGTTCATCAGAACCTTTTTTTTTTTTAGATTCCATATATATGTGTTAGCATACAGTATTTTTTTTTCTATTTCTGACTTATTTCACTCTGTATGAGAGACTCTAGGCCTATACACCTCACTACAAATAACTCAATTTTGTTTCCTTTTATGGTTGAGTAATAGTCCATTGCATACATGTGTCACATCTTGTTTATCCATTCATCTATTGATGGACACTTAGGTTGCTTCCATGTCCTGGCTATTGTAAATAGAGCTGCAATGAACATTGTGGTACATGACTCTTTTTGAATTATGGATATATCGTATTATTATTGTTATTATTTGTAATTCTAAGTCTGTGAGGATTCTCAAGAGCAACGATCCCTAGATGTGCTCTTTATTATGTGATATTACACTAGTCCTTTTCTGCTTATATTTCAGAGAGCAACCAATGTCTGTTTATCTGTTGTTTTTCCATGCTATTCTAGACTAACAAATAGCTACAGAAGTCTTTGTAAATAACCTTTTCCCTGTAGAAGGAAACATGTTTCTACTAACATGTCTTATCATGTAGAATTTGGAACACTGCTATATCTGACCTTTCAGAGATATGTCTATTTTTAAAAGCCTAGTGGGTTCCAAATTCCATATATAGACCCATGAAGACTCCCACTGATGCTGAGGTAAGTTCCTTCTACGCACACAGAGGACCCAGTTCATTACCCATTCATAACTCCATCCAATATAAAGTTAATTCTATTTGTCTTCTCTCCATCCCTGGACTTTCTCTCTACTCTCATTCCCCCATATATACAAATACACAAGGCATAAGGGACTTCAGAAATGGTCTGAAGCCAAGAGACACCAGTCAAGAGCAAAAACTACTAAAAATAGGCTACTCTTTGGCACAACTATCCAGAGTTATGGGCTGTTGTGCTAACTCAGTAGAAATAAGTCTTTTTTCCATCTCAGTGTACCAGAGAGCTATGACAGGCTCCCATAAGTAACTGTGTCTCACCACGACCATGATTCCCCAGTGGGCAGCCACATGCCCCTGGAAGAGGGCATGCAAGCCTTTGCTAGAGGAGCAGGGCATATATTAAAGTCTAACCCTTTTTCAGTAACCACCACCTCCTTTGATTACTTCATGTCCATGTACTACCTAGAGCCTTTATGCTTTTCCCTGGTTGTACTTATATTCTCAAGAAATAGACAGGGAAATGTTTTTCAAGTTCAAGATTCCAAGTTCCAATGAGATATTCACTATTTTCTAGACTTGTGACCTTTTTCCAGTCTCTTAACTGATTCAAAACTCCATTTTCACATTCATAATAGGAATAATAAAAATCTGCCTACTTCGTAAGGTCCTTGTGAGAATCAAGTGCTTATATATAAAAACTGTAGAGTAGTATATACTGCAAAACAATAAATTATTATTCTGCTAAAGTATTCCAATTCAAACTCAAGAAATAAAAAGCACCCTTTTTATGATCATGTGTAATTTAGAAGCAGAAAGACATATGAGAAACAATGAAACAGATTGATTCAGGTATGGAAATTAATCATGGTGCTGACATTTTGGTCAAACCTAATATCCATGGTTACCTGTCTCAGAGAGCAATTTTGTAGCTTCCAGCACCTTCTCAGTATAAACTCCAGCTTCATAGTTCTCCATCTCAGCATTGATGATGTGTATGACTCGAGCTGCCCGGCCCCTGATAGCCCCTGCAGTCCGGTCCAGAGTGTCCACATCCCCCTCTTGAAGGGCTATCACACACTTGTTTACATCCTCCAAGATATGATTTTCTGTGGAGAGGACACATACACATTTATATGATTTTATACCACTGACACACTTAAAAACCTATTGAAGATAGATTCATTAACTCACAAGCCATCAACTTGTACATCTCAATACATGCCTAATAACATTGAAATTATATTTAAAGAACATAGTTTATAATTACAATAGTGGTTCTCAAACTTGAACATCAACTGGAGGATTTGTAGCATCACAGAGACTCTTGGGTGTCTCTCTCAGGGTTTCTGATTCACTAGGTCTGGGGTCGGGCCCAAGAAGTTGCATTTCTACCAAGTTCCCAGGTGATGGTAATGTTGCTGGTTTGGGGACCACACTTTGAGAACCACCAACTTTAAAAATATCTCTTTGTTTCAGTGTTTACGATTTATTGAGTGAAAAGGTCTTTTAAGAGTGGTAGTGGCAGCAAACAAGAAGTCACCTAGCAGCAACGTTTCTAGACATGTCCAGAGTTGTACTTTGGGTTGGATCATGTTTTTATTGAGGAAACATTTAAGGGAGACTTTAAAATGAACAAATATCACCCCATCAGTCTTCCAATGTTGTGTCATGCATAAGGTATATGCAATGGAAACTGATCAGGTGAAGAGGATCACAGAGTTCCCCACAATTGTAATACAATCCAGTCTGTGGCTGGTTCCCTCAGATTGAAGTCAAGGTCAGGGATCACTCTCCATCATTGTCCAAAGCAGAATCCAAGCAGGCAGGATGAGAGGCTTTTCTCTCTACCAGCCTAGAAAAAACATGCAGTCTGGTCCCTTACAGTTTTGCAAGTGTGCAATTTTGTATTTTCCATGTCCAATGTGAGATCTGTTATTATGTTCCTTGAACATTCTTTAGAAACAGAATTCTAAGGAAATGTTCAAAAAGTTTAGTACTCTGAGGAAAAAAAAGAACTTAAGCTGAAAATATACATATACACACACAATAGAATAATAGGACAAGCTTGGAAGTAGTCTTAAGTAATCTGGTAACCCTTAAGAAATTGTAACTGTTCAATGAATAGTTAATAAAGGACTAAATTGAATGGTTACCTCTTTAAGAAGCTTCTAGAGCTAGTTCTGATTTATAAATTCCTAAAGAAGGAGAGATGGGAGGGTACTCAGCAAATCCCAGTCTGTCCCATGGATCTCTCCTTCTTTCATTAAACCAATCACTCAGAGAAAATATTTGTTTTTATATGACATTGGATAGAAAATTGCAAAGTATAACATGTTTCATAAAGGAACATCTGTTTGACCTCATACAATATGATTTCCTCACTCAACTATTTATAAATTTCTGATTTCTACATTCTCTAGTTTCAAATAGAAATTAGAATAGAAAAAAAATGAAATGTTTAAATTTTAATATTTAGATATCTTAAACTCACAAGAAGTTATTTCCTGAATGCTGATATTTTCCTGAGAGAACGAGAAAGACAGTTGTGAAAATAGAGACTTAAAGGCTTTCATTTTGATTAAGAAACTTCTGAAACCACCTCTTTATGAGATCTTGGATTGGATCATGCAAACTCACCTAAAAGGACACCTTAAAAAAAAGGGTTTACTCAAATGAAACGGCACAGGATTTTAAATACAGAAGTTTGATTCAAATAGGTCTCTCTTACTGCCCAGCTGGATTCCTCCAGACAATTAAAATATGTCGTGGTCCCTGAAAATGGGCAACTGCGAGGGTGTTCATGTCAAAAACAAGCATTTTGGGGCTTCCCTGGTGGCGCAGTGGTTGAGAATCCGCCTGCCAATGCAGAGGACACGGGCTCGTGCCCCGGTCCAGGAAGATCCCACATGCCGCGGAACGGCTAGGTCCGTAAGCCATGGCCACTGAGCCTGCGCATCTGGAGCCTGTGCTCCACAACGGGAGAGGCCAAAACTGAGAGGACCGTGTACCAGAAAAAAACAAAAAAAAACAAAAACAAAACAAACAAACAAAAATAAAACCAGGCATTTTCTTTGAATAACATAATGTAAGAATAAGCATACCTACAATTTTTCTGTGCATAAAGATGGAATTGAATGCAAAACAGAGGAATCTGTCAATTACATTAGATACTAATGTATCTGGAATTAACAAAATTTAAAATGTAAGAAGCCCATTCATGACCTAATATCCTAAAATGAAATGATAGTTTTTAAAATCTAATTTCCAAACTAAAATATGCAACTAATTTAATTAGGAGGCAAGAAAAAGAATATGCTTTCATAGGTATAACTACAGTTGACCCTTGAACAACAGAGTTTTGAACAGTGCAGGTCCACTTATACATGGATTTATTTCAGTAGTAAATACTACAGTACCACAGAGCCGAGGTTGGTTGGATCCACAGATGTGGAATTTCCCATCTATAGGGCTCACTGTAAAGTTATGCCCAGATTTTCAGCTGTGTGGAGGGAGGGTTGGTGCCCCACACCCCCAAGTTTTTCAAGGGTCAACTGTATACATTAATTGAAGGAGGCCATGATAGCAAAAGCATTGCTTTTAATTGAATTGCCAATTAATTTGTTCAATGGTTAGTCACATTAATCATGTGTGAATAAAATATTAATTTTACTAATTTTCAGTTTACTAACTGACTCAGTTTTCTTAATCAACTCTTTTTATGAAATGTTGAGATAGTTTACTCTGCATTTCCAAACTTTACCCAATTAGAGGTACCCCTTTTATTAAAAAATGAATTACAATTCCCTCATGATAGTAGTTATACCAGTGGATGATATATATGTAAAAGCCACTATGATAACGAATGTTTTAAAATAAATTTGTACTTTATTAATCTAAGTACCAATAATGCACTTGAAAAGAGTTATATTGTTCTTGTAGACATATTATTTAATCAAAAGATGACACTTGGTCTATATATGGTTTCTCTGGACCCCTTGTAATAACTTCTCCACCCCTAGTCCCTACACCATCAGGTCGGGGGTTTACAAGTTTGGAATTACTCTGGTCTAGTATCTATCAAAAAGGGCAGTGAATTATTCAAAGGCAGAATCCACACTTAACTCATATTTTCATACTGACAGTGCCTTAGAGCAGGCAATCAAAGAAGAAATCCTGAATAAACATGTCCATTGAAGAGGGACAATCAATTATATATTTTTATCCTAAGGTATTTTCAGGAGAAAGAATTCATTAAGTAAGGAGATAGAGGAATGATGTTCCAACTAGAAAATAACACAGAAGAGAAAGTAATAATAAAAAGCACCTGTATTCCAGAGATGATTACATTGCTGGGGTAAACCCCTTAGGTACTTTGGATGCCTGGATGTAAAGCATGGTTCTTAAACATCATAAAACATTTGACTGCAACGCATTTTGTGGTAAACTTCCTTGAATTTTTGTAACCTTACAATTTCAGGAAAGATATAATCTTGTTAAAAAATCACAGATGACCAAACTACCTGATTATTATAAGCTTTAAAGCTATAGTTTCTAAATTCAAAAGCAAAGTTCAGTCTGTGAATTTTTTAATGAAACAAACTCAAGACCCTGGAGTCAAAAAAACACAAACAAATAAAAAAGGAAAAGGCAAACAAAACAAAACAAAACTTTTAGACATTATGGGATTGAGTTAACAGCTTTTTCAGATCTTAGATGCCTGCTATTTTGTGAGCCAAACCCAAGAATTCAACTGTTATGTGATTAATGCCAAGATGCTCATTTTAAGACACTATTAAAAATTTTAGTTTTTGCCCAGTGGGAAAAGTTTAAGTGTTCTAATACAGCCATTTCATTTTTTTTATAAGCCCAGACCACATCTGAAAATTGGTTTTGCTCCTGTAATGTTAGTAGCTCCCCAAACTTGTTGCATTTCATATGGACAAATTAAGCACTCACTCAGACACACAAGTTCAGGTAGCATGAAAAAAAGAAAGCAAAACAAAACTATACCTTAAAAAAAATCTTTTCTGTTGTTGTTTTCAAAATAGAGTTTCCTGCCAGAATAGATATTCCCTTAAGAAGAAACTGATACATAAAGTGTCATTAATGCCATTTCAAAATATCTCCTGGGCCAACCTTGCAATTTACTGATGCAAATGTTTTGGCTCCAGCTCGGAGAGGAGATGAGAAGTAGTTTCCCCAACTATCAGGCTGTATCTAAAGTCTACCAGCAGGACAGAGTGGGCTGTGTCATTATTTGTCAAGCCCATCTGTGGAAAGGTGCCTGCCGCCTCCGATTGTCAAGTCCAAAGGCATGCTCTAGCAGGTCCTGCCAAGGCTGGCTCCCTGACAGCGCCTGTTCATTTTCCTGTCATGGCATGCCGCGGCGCTTGTACCACTGGGGTTGGACTGCATAGTGTTATCAGCGGAAGCCAAAGCCTTTTCTTGTTGCTGGTAATAATGAGATGCACAAAGGAATGGCAGGGAGAAAGGTGGCAGAGAGGCAGATCCGGTGGAAGAAAATTAAGAAAAGCTTTGCACTACTGAAACAGTCTGAGATAAGACCTCCTAACCTTGCTTTTCTCTACCCTCAGAAATTTTCATATATGCATTTAAAGAAAAGGATAAGTTGGGAAAGCTTTAAGTTCTGAAATGATTCCTCTTTGAAAAAGGTAGTATATGGATATTTTCTATTCATTTGTAGATAGAAAGGGAATAGCATAAGATTTCCAGGGGCTGTTAGGATTGCTGTGTGAGATCTGAGGGTGGTTGGAGAGTCCCCCTGCCCCTTTTGGGGACCCCTATAGTCATCCTGGCAAAGACTGACTAGATACAAGAAAGATGCTCAGTCCTGGTGTCCATCCTTCCATTCCCCACCACTCAAATCCCCAATATGTCTATCCAAACAATTTCTAAGTACCTTATGAAAGATGCATTTCTTGCATATCTTTTATGTTGTTAGGACTCACGCATCAGTGAAGCAAAAATCCCAGGAATGGCAACACATTGAGTTCTTTATCAGCCAACCCCTGGATATGGGTATGTTTAAATGAATAGTTGCTTTGACAAGTCATCAAAAACAAAGCACTTTGGGAATGAAGAATAAGACAGGTTTCCAAACATCAAAGGCAAATTCCCTTCTATCTAGACTTACTGAGAACTATATAGATTCTGGAAAGAGGATATCTGGATTTTAATTATACCTCTGCCAAGTTACCTACCTCTCAGTGCCTTACTTTTCTCAAAGGAAAGCTCAGAATAGTGATGCCTATCTTATAAAACTTTGGTGTGAATTAAACCAAATAGCAGAAAGTCAGACAAATTATAGATACTGAGCATGTGTTCACTCATTTTTCCCATCTCCCTTGCCCTGCCCTCCATGATTTCAAAGTTGGCTTTTCCATCATCCATCAGATCTACAAATTCAACTATGCTGTTCTCAGACAAGTTTTAAACACAAGCCCCCAGTGGGAATTCATTGTCAGTTTCTTGGTGAAAGGAAAGACTGCAACTAGAGAAAAGTTTCTAAATACACTAAGCCTCCTGCAGAAATCCCTTCCACACTGTTGCAGTCAGAGGCCCTGTCTGTCTGGATCCCACCATCTGCGCTGCAACCCCTCCCTCTCAGACCTCAGTAAGTCCTGGTCAAGGCTAGGGCACACCTGAGCTGTCAGGTGTGAGTTCCATATGCCTGTGGGTAGAGTCAACACCTGGTCAATTTGAATTTTCAAGCATCACTTGGTTACTTTAATGCCTTGCAAGGAGGCTGAGGTTTCTGGTGACCTCCTCCCCCATGCCTCCCATAGAGACTTTTCCAGGTGAATTGGGCCAAGTGTGTTTAGTCAAATGTGTTTGGAAAAAGGCCCATTAGCTGGCTGGTAGCCAAATTTGAAACAGCATTGATGAGCCCCGTTAAAGGTCAAATTGACTACATGGTTATTCAAATATGCCAACATCCTTCAGTCTGGCTTCATTTACAAAGAAGAAAGTTACAATTTCCAGTGATGACTAGTTACTTTCTCTCACTTCTTTCCACAACCTCATGGTCAAGTGCTCAAAGCCTCAATAGCTCCCAAGTGCCTTCTAATGGGTTCATTCTGTGGCTAACATTTCTTCCCAGCTTATCACAAACCTGGGTAACTTCACTTATTGAGGAAAAAAACCTTAATGCAGCCAAATTGGAATAACTCATTGTTTTTTTGATTTTTAAACATAACCAGTCTCATAACCCATACCCTTTTTTAGATGGATGATTCAGATGCATCAAAGGCCATCCTATTTTAAAAACTCCAGGAAGTAAAAAGGAGCCTAACTCTACTTAAATAATCTGTTCAGGTTTCTAATATCTTGATCAGAAATGTGTGTTTTCCCCCCAAATGCTTTGGCTCAGTGTCTTGAAATAATATGCACAGCAGAGAAGAATTTTCAAGAGGGTGTTACAATTACAGTTGCAGAGATGATTGACAGCTCAAAGGGCCAAGGAGAGCACTTGAAACACAGACCCATGACATTTGAAAGATATTCCTCATCTCATCTTGTTCTCTTCCTTTGGCTGCCTTGTAAGGGGCCCGTTTGTGATTACCTGAGACAGAAAGGAAGTCATCCACTGAGGTGATGTCATCCACAGCCTCTGTCAGCACTCGGACCTGCTTTTCCCACTGGTCTTTGAAGACATCCATATTGTCCTGAGCAACTTTGCTCTGTGGCCGGGCAGCCAGTGTGAGAGCGGCATTGATGACCTATTTGTTAGAAACAATCCAGGGACATATTGACCACACTCTTCGAAAGAGGAACACGCAGGTCAAAGATCATGTTGAAATCCTGGACCCTGCAGCTTCCACAGATAAGTGGGTTCCCAGTGTTTGGAAGGACAATCAAAACATGAAAGTTAAAGTAGGTTATCAACTACTACTAGTTTTTGTTTGCTCTTCTCCTTTTTTTAAGATATAGTTTCAAAAAGTGTTTACTGGACAAAGCCTACTTAGCACAGATGTGGCAGAAACAGAACTCTTGTTCTACACGCGCAAGCATATAATTTAGTGGTTGAGACACGAAAGGTAAATAGATATGGAGCATTGAAATAACGGTCCAAGATAAATAGAAGAAAGTCAATAGGAGTGGAAAAGAGAATAATTGCCACAGTAATTCTGAAGAGACTGGAATAGTTTGAAGTTCTTTTTGAGAAAGGCAGAACCTGAAATGGCCCACGAATGTTGGGTAGCACTTTCCAGTGAGAGGAACGAGGGCAAGGCAAGGAAGTGAGTGACATGAGGGCTGGAGCATAGAAAATCTGAAATATCAGGCTTTGGAAACAAAGTAAGTGAGGCTTACCTGGGGACACAGGCTGTCAATCTGGGTGGCTGCCATCCGAACTAATTTCACCCCTTCTTCATTGTTGGAGATGGAACAGGCCAAATTGGCAACCTGTATTGAAGAGGATTTGAATGAAAATGATGTTGGGACCAAGGGAAAATACACTGTTGAATGACCTTGTACCTTCCCTGGAGAGCACCACATCCAGGAGAATCCTTTCACAAATGAGATAAAGAGACCCTTCTGTATTAAACCAAATATTACTAAGTCTTCTGTCTGTAGGCATTTCTATCAGAAAAGCAAGGTGTTAATAACAAATCATTGCTTCAAGATTCTTGAGCACACACAATAATGTATTTTAACTGGGTTCTTCTGAACTCTTTCCCCCTCCATCTACACTCCCACTTGAACTCCCTAGGACTCATTATTGAATGCAAAGCATTGTGATTTTGGCCACATCAGTACTAAATTCTGACCAGTGAGAGAGATGCCACAGGCAATGCTTTCGATTTTAAAGAGACCCATAGTAAACTGAAAATTAGTGTCTGTTACCCCAAAGAACCCAAGATCTTCCTGTCACAGTCTGTCAGGAAGATGTCAGTCCACCAGTAGTCAACTCAAATGCTTCCAGGGGCCAGGCAGTTCTGAAAAGTGTGTAGAAAAGCCTGGTGTAATCCAGTAGGCAGTGCGGGGAGTGTGCAGCCAATGAGGACATGCAAGTCCACTATAAAGGCATTTAAGTTTGATTTTTAAAACATACTATACCAGCCAAAACAGCTGAACTGAATTCAAGTTCCCAGGTAAAGCATTTCAATGTTATTCCTTCTCTTCAAGGAGTGAGAATTGGTAATACAAGGCCAGCCTGATTGGCCACGGTCAACAGCACACAAAGTTATAATCAAAACACTGATCAGTCCCATCAAGCTGGTGTCAAGAGGACAGGAGGATGAGGATTAGAAAGGGCAAAGGAGAAGAGAAGAGCTGCCAGGGCTAGGAGCAGTAGGGCAAGTAGAGTACATGATTAGCAGAGAGAATCCCTAGAAGCCCTGTGGCCACCTGCCTTTTTTTTTTTTTTTTTTTTCCTTGCGTTATGCGGGCCTCTCACTGTTGTGGCCTCTCCCATTTGCGGAGCACAGGCTCCGGACGCGCAGGCTCAGTGGCCATGGCTCACGGGCCCAGCCGCTCCGCGGCATGTGTGATCTTCCCGAAACGGGGCACGAACCCGCGTCTCCTGCATCGGCAGGCGGACTCTCAAGCACTGCGCCACCAGGGAAGCCCCCACCTGCCTTTTTGTATCACTTTTTTGTTCACTTCTGCTCTCCAAAACAAGACTGCCTCCCTAGTATGCCTTAATGCTCTGGGAGATTCAAATGAACTGCGTACATGTTTAGTTCCTAATGTGAAAGAAACCTTAGTGTGGAACAGGGAGAGCAGCACAGAGCTGGAGCTCAGGAGGCTTAACCACTAACCCATTCTGTAAGTCATGTCATATTTGGAGGATTGTTTCCTTAGCAGCAAAAGGAGATGGATAGATGGTGATACTAGGGATACTTTCAAAGATGAACTCAATAAATCATTAGTGCAAAGAATCCCATTTTGAAGCTCTTAAGAAAGAACATATTAAATCTATTACAGTGAGAATATATACTATGAGAAACCACAGATTGAGTTCCAAAAGTTTTCATGTAGTTTCTTACATTTTATAGTTTACCTTTGATTCTTCAGATAATTTTCACTATGTAACTTAGTTTTCAAAGAGAAAGACAAACATGACTTTTTATACCGATTCATAGGATACTAAACACCCAGGGGTATGAGGAGGTTCCTTGGAGGGAGAGCAAGAACGCAGGTTCTCAATTTCAATATTGTCTCCACTCTGCTTTTTTATTAATCTTTGTTATATTTGTATTCTACTGTATTTTATATTCCAAATGCCCGAATAAGTATGTGACATAGAATCGGTGCTCAATACATGTTTATTGAATTAAAAAGTAACCTTTTAATAACTTTTTAAAATTGCATATAGTGATTTGGAATACATAATAAGTTAAAGATACTCTTAAGGATAAAGTTGTTAGTCCTGTAATTTGGCGGACAAATTTTCACATTACCTTCTAGCAGATGTTTACTAACGTCATGGAGCTAAACAATAGTTCTTACATTCTAATCCATTGGTTGAGTCCAGAATGCAGTGGCCCCTATCCATGGTGGCATGTGAAATCAGGATGGTATGATGAATTTTTGAGAAAGATATATGTATTTAATTTAAAATTCTGTCTTTTAATCTTAAATTCTTCCCATTCCTG